>NC_056746.1:265822907-265910407 GCF_019279795.1 Protopterus annectens | reverse complement strand
CCGAATGCGTGATAAGAGACCCTGGGACCCAGGTGGACAGTAGTCTCTTCTTTGATAGTCACATCGCCACAGTAGTCAGGAAGTCCTTCTACGTGGCATACCTCATCATAAAAGGGTTCTCATCATTCCCCTCTACTCGACACTCATTAGACCCATTATAGAGTACAACGCCCCTTTTGGAATGTACCTCACAAGACATCTGCAGCAGCTGGAAAGGCCACAGAAGTACCTCACAAAGAGGATTACTGCACTCAAACAAATGCCCTACACTGACCGCCTCAAAAAACTCCAGCTTTACTCCGTAGCATATCGCCTACTCCGAGGTGATCTCTGCCTAACATATAAAGCTGTGTCAAACCCAGAGCTGTTGGACATGCTACACCTAAAGAAATCCCAATACCTCCGAGCTACACGCTGTAGGGACCTAAACCTTGTCACCACAATAAACAGGACATGCTGGTGGGATAGATTCCTATCCCAGAGACTTCCCATACTCTGGAACAGGCTACCCATCTATGTCAAGCAAAGTTCTTCATTAGGACTCTTCAAGAAAAATCTTGATGAGTGGATGGGAAATAGGAAATACACCCCAGGGATCACTTCTGTGTCTCTGCTCGACAGTGGCACAGGAAAATAACTTTCTTGGGTGGCGTAAGCCAGGGAACCTTGTTGGCTAGGCTTACGTAGGCCTTGGGCCGATAACCCAGTACCTACCTATGAACCTATATAAATATAGATATATATATATATATATATATATATATATATATATATATATATATATATATATATATATATATATAAATATATATATATATATATATATATATATATATATATATATTCATACATATATATATATATATATATATATACACACACACACACACACGTGTATGTATATAAAAACAGAAGTATATAAAAACAGAAGGTTATGCCATAAGTGCTGAGTTATGAAGCATTTATGTATATAACAGAAGGTTACTCCACGAGTGCTGAGTCATGAAGCTTTTATGTATATAACAGAAGGTTACTCCACGAGTGCTGAGTCATGAAGCTTTTATGTATGCAACAGAAGGTTACTCCATGAATGCTGAGTCATGATGCTTTATGTATATAACAGAAGGTTACTCCACGAGTGCTGAGTCATGAAGCTTTTATGTATGCAACAGAAGGTTACTCCATGAATGCTGAGTCATGATGCTTTATGTATATAACAGAAGGTTACTCCACGAGTGCTGAGTCATGAAGCTTTATGCATATAACAGAAGGTTACTCCACGAGTGCTGAGTCATGAAGCTTTATGTATGCAACAGAAGGTTACTCCATGAATGCTGAGTCATGAAGCTTTATGTATATAACAGAAGGTTACTCCACGAGTGCTGAGTCATGAAGCTTTATGTATATAACAGAAGGTTACTCCACGAGTGCTGAGTCATGAAGCTTTATGCATATAACAGAAGGTTACTCCACGAGTGCTGAGTCATGAAGCTTTATGTATATAACAGAAGGTTCTTCCACAAGTGCTGAATCATGAAGCATTTATGTATATTTATTTATTTATTTATTTGACATTTGTTTACCGGGGTGGTCTGTCTGGGTCTACAGAACCCATTTTCAGTAGAGGCCTGGGGAGAAAAGCTCTACAAACAGTATAATACAAATACAGTGTAATCCAGTACAATAAAAGTTACATTAGAAATACTATACAAAAATAAGTTGAAAGAACAAACTGCTACAAAATGTAATATACTATTACACATCTAGACCATTCTATACAGTTAACACATTACAGACAATAATAGTCACTCTCATCATACATGATGTAGATACTGCAGTGTGTGACAGTGACTGTTATAGTACATGCAAAATAGAATGTCAGTTTAAGTTAGGAAAAGAGCAGCCAGAATGTTAGTGATGCAGACATATAGCGAGAGAGTTAAGAAGAACAGAAGCAATAAAGCCTGAGCAGTAGCTTAAGGATATGGTACAGAAGCAGAGGAGTTAGAAGAGCTTTAGGACCTTGCAGTCTGTGAGGGACTGAAATGTGACAGATGAGGAAGACCTGAGCATTAGGCAGGCTTTGTGCAGGAGCAGAGCCATGTATATTTGAGATGATTTTTTAAAGAGGCTTTGAAATGGGTTAGGCCAGGCATAGACCTGGTAGCCAGAGGTAGTGAATTCCAATGTATGGAGACAGAGTATGAATACCAAGAGTGACCAGGTTTTCTTGTGGGTTTTGAGATAGCTAAGAGATTTTTGTCTTCTGATCATAGGGATCAATTTGATGTGTACGGTGTGACTAGATTGCCTAGTGCAAGGTAGGCTTGAAAATAAGGTTGTGCAAGGTGGATAGCTGAATAAAGGCAAGTTTTGTAGTTCAAGCCAGTTTAATTTTAGAAGTGGTTTACAGTGTGTGTGTGATATTCAGAGTTTGTGGCAAACTTTGCAACTTTGTTGTAGCACTGTTCCAACTTGCTTAGGGTAGTATGTTCTAAGTTAATTAAGATAGAGGCACCGTAAAGAAGAGCGGGAAGTAAAAATGTTTTTGCAAGGGTAATTTTGGTTGCTGCAGTAAATAAATGCTTGTTTTTATATGAGTCCCAGTTTTTGATGAGTTTTCTTTATATTTTGCTGTATATGGGGGCCAAATTATAGTTTATTGTCAATGATAACACCTAGAAGTTTGGTTTCCTGCACTATTTCTATGGCAGTGTTGTCAGATCCAAGATGTTGAAATGATCAGTGACAAGGGAGGTGTTTTGGGGATGAAAGAGTACTAGCTTTGTCTTCTTTAGATTAAGAAAGAGTTGGGCATTTCTTAGCCAGGATTCTACTGCTGTAAAGGACTGCTGAGTTTTTGAGAGTAGTTCTGGTAGGGATCGAGCAGTGCAGATTATGGTGGAATCATCAGCGTATTGAATGAGGGTCCCAGGGTGAGAGGCAGTGTGAAGGTTGTTTGTGAAAATGTAGAAGATTAGGGGTCCTAGGATGGCGCCTTGGGGGATTCCAGTAGGGTTGTGGAGAAAGGGTGAGAGTTTGTTGGACCATTTCACTGCTTGTTTACGATCCTTGAGGTAGCTCTGAAACCATTTTACTGTGTTATGTGAGAAGCCTAAGTTAGACAGTGTGTTCAAAGGGGTGAGACACTGTGTCAACGGCCTTGGAGAGATCAAGGAATACTGAGGCTGTATAGCATCCTGCATCTCTGGCCTTGTTCACAGTGTCTGTAAAAGATAATAAGGCTGTAGCTGTGCTGTGGCTAGGTCAGAAGCCATGTTGGGTTTTGGTTAAAAGATTGTTTTGCAATAGATATTGCATTACTTGCTGATGGATACCTCTCTCGAGAATTTTGGATTTGGATGGCAAGATGGATATAGGACAGAAATTGGGTGGATCAAAACAGTTGCCTCCTTTGTGGATGGGAGTGATGTGAGATTGTTTCTATATGGTAGGCACTTCAGATTTGGATAAAGACATATTTATAAGGATACTGATTGGGTAGGCGACTGAGTTAGCAGCCAGTTTGATGTAGTATGGGGGAAGAGTGTCAGCTGAAGTAAAGCAGGGTTTTAGTTTGTGTAGCAGTATCTTAATGATGTCAGTGGGTATGGGCTGAAATGAGAATGGGGTTTGGATGACATTTTGTTGAGTTAGGAGGTTTATTAATGACAGGGTTAGAAGTAGTTGATGGCCTGGGGTCAGTGTCTGAACTGGTTGAAGGGTAGGGGGTTCAGCATTAGGAGTGTTAGTTAGTAGGTCTGAAACTGATTTTATGACGTGCTTGTTAAAGTTTTTGGCTATTTGTAATGGAGGGGTATCAGGTTATAGGGTGTGCTCTCCATTTCTTCCAGGGCTAAGTAGAGAAGATATGGAGTGCCAAAATTTACTGGGGTTGACTTTATGCTGGAGTTGAATCTGGGAATAATATGACTTCTTATCTCTGTTGATTACTGTTGTCACTTTGTTACATAGTATTTTGAAATTAACATGATTATGTTCATTTTTGTTTTGTTTCCGGGTTGACCAGGCTAGGTCCCTTTGCTTCATCAGGTGTTTACATTCCTTAGCGAGCCAAGGTGCTGGGTTCTATTTGATTCTTTTCATACGAATGGGAGCTGGTGTATTAAGCATGTGAAGGAAGGTGTTATTAAAGTATAGTACAGCATCATTAAGGGGTAGCTGTTTAAGGGGTGTCCAGCCTATTTCTTGTTGGAGATTGCTGAATTTATGCTGACAAAAATTAATTGAGTTCCTAACTGATTTTATAGTGTGTACTCTTAGTTGTTGTGAGTTTGTTCTAAGGGAGTAAGCTGGTAGATGATCACTCAGGGAGCTAGGCAGTGTACCAGAAGAGGGGTAACTGGCAAGGTAGGCTACTAGAATCCAGTCTAAGGTGGATTGGCAGGTACGATCTTTGCTGTATCTTGTTGGAGCATTGATAAGCTGAGAAAAAACATACAGATTTATACTATTTGTGGGGGAGTTGGAAGCTATGGTTTGCCAATCTATATTTATGTCTCCTAAGATTATTGTTTCAATGTTTATTGTTTGGGATTTCCAGGACAAAATATTTTCCAACACTGGTATATTGTTACCTGGTGGGATATATATTAGTATTATGCAAATTATTTTTGATATATTGAGGTTCAAAAAGGAGATTACTACCTCAGCATTAGAAAAGTTGGGTATATTACTGGTGTAGGGTTTGATGTTGAGTGTAGAGGGAAATAAAAGGCCTATCCCTCCCCCTTTTTATTTAGCTCTATCTCTTATGATTATTGCAAAGTTTGGTGGTATTATTTCTGAGACTTTTACATTGGGATGTAGCCATGTTACAGTAAGGGCTAGTATGTCAGGTTTATTTTGATCAATCCAGGCATGCAGTGGGGCTATTTTATCGTATATACTTCTAAGGTTAAGTGTAAGTATGTTTAAATCTTTGGGGTTACTCTTGTGGTTAGGATAAAAGGGTGGGCCAGGGTTAGGATGTACATCTTCACATTTAACTAGATAGGTAATGAGGAATTCATACCATGGGACGTGTTTTTTTATTCCTAGTTGAGGGTACCGGTGTCAAGTGTGGTTCCATTGGAGGTGAGGAGGGCAGTTTGTGGCTTGAATAGAATGGGAGGGTATAGGGGAAATCCTGGGAGGAAATACGTGAGAAGCTGTGCTGTTTATTGGGGAGAGGGTTAGAGGAGGTTGTTGATGTGTATTTGTGTGTGGGGATATGTGAAGGTATAGCTGTAGTGAGGCTGAGAATTAAGAGCAAAGAGGCTAGGCAAGTTAGGAGGAGCATGTCAACTGTGATAGTGGGGTTAAAAGTAGTAAAAGTGGAATTTGTGTGTTTGAATGCAGTATCAGGTGTAAATAAAGACTGTTATTATGTGATATATGTGCAGCTGAAGGTAAGGTTGGAAATGTTTTAACTTCAGAGGGGGCTTTGATAATGTGGTTAGGTGTTTTGCCTTACAGTTTGTGATAAGGATGGGTGGGAGAGATGTGATTGGTCAGTAGTAAAATTATGGTTCAATACTAGTTTGTGTGCATAGTGAAGTAGGTAGTAATCCTGGAGTTAATTTAAAATAGTTTGAGGTGGTGATTGTACTGTGATGGTAAAGTAGAGTAAGATGCAAAAAGGTATAGTAGAGGGCATGTGAATTCAAGGTGATGGATGTAAGGGAGAGGCAGATAAGTTTGGGTAAATAAAAGAAAGTAAGGTGTGCATGACATGTGGGTGCAGACGAGGTAGAGTTGTATATAATTGGATCATAGGAATGAGAGGAAGTGGTTTGCTTAGGATAAGAGTAGATGTGCTGGGGAGGGTGGGATATGGGGGAGCAGAGTAAGCAGAGCGGGAAGAACCCCCCCCGATGGTTTACCACCATAAACAAATCAGTGAGGTAGGATGTTCATGGATACAAAAGACAAGTTGTCTGAACTGTAAATACTTGTCTCAAGTCACAGCATCTAATTGTATAGTTATGGGCTTTTCAATGTCTTTCCAGGGATATATTAAACTGATAATAGTGAAATATGCTGAAATGTTAATGTAGCTTCACCTTCCGAAGTAAAAAGGCCTGTGAGGTGGGTGAGTGAGTTGGGGTAGGGATATCCTTCCAGCAGATTCAACACTACAAAACAATGCACACTAGACTTAACAAATTAAGTTATTTGCAGATTGCCTTACATAGATTTAACTTTATTTGTTGCTTGAGAACTTTTGCCAACTGCAGGTGAAATTCAGCTGTGCAGGTTCTTTAGGTAGTGCGATATGATAAGTCAGACTACTGGTGCTGCTGCAGAAGGAATATGTGCTTGTTTCACTGGGAGGGAGAGAGAGAGAAAAGTTAAGGATTTCTTGATGGTTGAACTAGTTAGGTACAGTACTATCTGTCTATACTCATCCACCTTAAGAGATGTTTGGCAAACAAGAGTAGTGCACTATATTTCACAGTTTTGCATTTCAGCTTTCTAACCTTTAAACAGGACAATAAGCATTACAGAAGATATTTGTAGGGATGTAAGTTTGGGATTACTAAAAAAATGGTGGCTTCCACAGTAAAGAAGGACAGAAAGAAAAACTAAACTAACAAGAGATGTGTATGCATGCAAGTGTAAGTGACCGAGATGAAGATTTACAGATGTTAGAGGGACAGGAGGCAAGCCTATCCATTAGTTCCCACTCTTTGCTACACAACATACAATATGTAAATCTGATATTTACGCACTTAGAATAAGCAGCCAGCTAGAATGTGTAACAAATATAAAAATAAAAAAGGAAGCAACTCCAGAGAATGACAAAACTCTTCACAAACAGAAACTCTCATATACTAATAATCACCTACATTATCCAGTAACTGTGCTGTTCATACAAACATAAAATCAGGAATTACAATAGAAGGTTTCAGTAGAAGTGAGTGGAAACATATATACATAACATAAACATATGTACTGCAGATTAGCATAAACAAAAAGAAAAAAAAAGAAAGAACACTTACAAACTCTGCACTTTACTAACTTGGTAAAAAACAACAAAAAAGCAAGTTAGCTTCTTTAAACTTCACAAAACCAATTTATTGTAAGCGCTTTCGTTGAGGCAAATGCCCCAACTTCATCAGACAACTCAACAGACATAAAAACCTCCATTTTATACTCACATTCAACATAATTAAACAATTAAACAGTTAAATCCTTGACTGAACCATTAGTTAAAACTACTTCATATTTAAAGTGCCCTTGCTTCCTGACTTACAGTTTATTGCAATGCCTTAGAAGCTATGGCAACAGTATAAAAAAATTGTTTTTACATGTTATTAAAAACCCCTAATAAATATTATAAAATCATAAAATACTTACTATTACAAAAACTTTTTGTTTGTATTTATATTCAATCTAAATATCGAAAATTCAGAAAAATCAGACAAAATGATAGGCACCTCTAAAGGACCCTAAATATCTTTCATTATATAAATACCATATAAATCCATGACTTACACAAATAATTAAATGTCTAAAAAATGTATGTAAAAAATGTAAGTTACATACGATAAACATCAGTTTGTGTATAAATATAACCTATACTAATCTAATAAACTAAATAGCGAAAGTATTACACTAAAAACATATTCTTTAAGTTAACATTTTATCTAGAAAGTGCTTTTAACTTCAATATACATTTTATAGAAGCATATTCATTCAGCCCAGGGGGTGTATGTGCTAATGTCTGAATTTGCCACATGAGTTCACATTCCTCTAATCTTAATTCCCATGGTCCCCCTCTTAGATTAGGTTCAACTTTACCATTTATAGAAAGCCCACCTATTCAAATGCCTTTCTGCACTTTACAAGCTGTCACCCATATTTTCAAAAGAAAGCTGTTGTAAAGGGCCAAATAGTAAGGGCCGCCAGAATGGTTTCTGCAGATAGTGATTACATATTGGAATGTGCAATTTTGAAAGACATGTTTCTTAAAAGGGGGTACCCAGAACCTTTCCTTACACATATTATAGATGAAGATAACTTTAAAAGAACTTGCATAAATAAAGCAATAGAGATAAAAAAGAATATTTTCCGTGACATCAATGAATATTCCAAAGGAATAGCTTACCCCCCACCCCCTGATGCGAATAAACCAATCAGTAGTTTGACCGAGGGGGGACGACAACACATATTGGACAATGGAGCTAATGGGGAGGAGCTTGAAGTGACACAAGGTGATTTAAACGATCAACCACAAACAACTTTGCGCCAAAGCGAAAGAATAAGAGATGGCAACCAGCAACGAGCAAGTACGCAAGGTAATGACCAAGGGAATGATGGTAACAACAGAAATAATCAGGATTTTCGGGGACGCCAGCAGAACCAACAAGGCCAGTGGAGGAGCAACAACAGGAACCGGGGAATGCAACAGAGACGCCAGGATTATCGCAAAAGATGACAAGGGAAGAACAAAGTTTGAAGATACATGTGAGTTCTTTGCAAGATTTTAAAATATTTAATTTCACTGTTCTGGACATTGATGTAAATATGGTGGATACTTTTGCTAAGGGGCTTACCTTTGTCCCTGATAGAAAAGCTGATATTGCAAAGACTATTGTGGACCTTAAACTGTTTGTAAGGAAATTGAATCTAACAGCTTTGATGTGGCCCAATTCTTCACTGAATAGTAGTTTTAGGATTTCAAGTTTATTTAACCCACCCCTCCATGAGTCTCTTGCTTTCTTTGAACGTGTTTGTGAAATGGATTTAAGGGCTATGTTTGACAGCAGAAATAGTATATCACTGTATAAACAAAACACAAAGAAGTTTTACACAAGAAGAACTTGACTTTTTGCAGTTGTTAAGATTGTATCACATTAGGGCTATGAAACCGGACAAGGGAGGAGGGTTGGTGTTTATGAATCAAGATATGTATATTAATAAAATGCTTGAACATTTAAGAAGTGAAACTTATGAACATGTCAGCTTAAATTAACTTAATGGGGAATATAAAAGAATTCACAATGTTCTAAATGATCTGTTTTTGGAAGCAAGTATTACTACTGACATCCTAAAATATTTGAATATGCTAGCACCAGTTATACCAACTCTATTTGGGTCACCTAAGATACATAAAAATTTAAATGATCCACCTCTCAGGCCCATAGTAGATGGGAGGGGGTCGATTACATACGCATGTGCAAAATACATAGACAACAAACTGAAGTCCTATCTAAGAACTGAAACACAAATTTAGTCTGATTCATGGGGATTTTTAGAAGGCATTAATAATTTAGAATATAATAATGAGTTTGCCTTCCTAACTGTGGATATAAAGGACCTCTATACCGTAATTCCACAAACGCTTGGAATACAATGGGTTAGGGAGTTCCTACATTTAAAAGGAGCTGGAAATTTGGACATCTATGTGATTGAAACATTACTAGAACTAGTGTTATCAAATAATTTCATGTACCTTAATGGAGACCTTTATTTGCAGAAAACAGGGGTGGCCATGGGCTCACCCTGTGGTGGCAGTTTTGCCAATTGCATAATGGCATTTTGGGAAAGGCATTTCCTTTTTAGTAATAACATCTACAAGGATAATGTAGCATGGTACACAAGGTACCAAGACAACATGGTTTTTGTGTGGAAGGGCCAAACAAGCATGGTAGATGAATTTATTACAAAAATAACCAAGTTTACCAACTTCTTAGAATTCACATACCAGGTGGAAATGGATTCTATCAGTTTTTTAGACATTTGGATAACTAAGAATAAAAGTAATAATAGGTATAGAATAACCATTTATAGAAAACCCACCTATTCAAATGCCTTTCTGCACTTTACAAGCTGTCACCCATATTTTCAAAAGAAAGCTGTTGTAAAGGGCCAAATAGTAAGGGCCACCAGGATGGTTTCTGCAGATAGTGATTACATATTGGAATGTGCAATTTTGAAAGACATGTTTCTTAAAAGGGGGTACCCAGAACCTTTCCTTACACATATTATAGATGAAGATAACTTTAAAAGAACTTCCGGCCATTTTAGACCCATAGTACAGAATGGCTACCAAGGTAACTATAGGGGTGATGATGTACAAAATCCTGTTGAAACAGAACACATGGGTACTCAACCAAGAACAGTTAGTAATGTAACAGCTAGTCTATTGATTACATATTCCTTAGATGTTAGTTACATTAAGGACATCATACTGAAGAATTGGACTATAATCCTGGAAGATAACAGAATTAATAAAGTGTTGGAGTCACGACCACATTTCACATATAGAAGAGGCCCAAATTTGAAAAGCCTTTTAGAAAGACAGAGCCACGAGCATACATTTAGAAATGGTATGGGTAAATGTGGACACTGTCAGCAGTGCAAGTACATAAAATTAGGAAAGCAGTATACCATTAGAGAAAGACAATATGTAATAAGAGGAAAGTATACTTGTGATTCCCAGGGTGTAGTATATGTGGCATTATGTGAATTTTGCCCATCATTTTATATATGCAAAACAGAAAGAAAGCTGAAGCAGAGAATTTATGAGCATCAATATAATATTCAAAAGGGAATTCTGACAAACGCCCTGGCTAAGCACATAGCTGAGAATTCAACACATAAGTTTGCCTTTACAGTAATTCAGAAAGTTGAACCTAATCTAAGAGGGGGACCATGGGAATTAAGATTAGAGGAATGTGAACTTATGTGGCAAATTCGGACATCAGCACATACACCCCCTGGGCTGAATGAATATGCTTCTATAAAATGTATATTGAAGTTAAAAGCACTTTCTATATAAAATGTTAACTTAAAGAATATGTTTTTAATCTAATACTTCCACTATTTAGTTTATTAGATTAGTATAGGTTATATTTATACACAAACTGATGTTTATTGTATCTAACTTACATTTTTTACACACATTTAGACATTTAATTATTTATGCAAGTCATGGATTTATATGGTATTTATATAATGAAAGATATTTAGGGTCCTGTAGAGGTGCCTATCATTTTGTCTGATTTTTCTGAATTTTCGATATTTAGATTGAATATAAATACAAACAAAAAGTTTTTGTAATAGTATTTTATGATTTTATAATATTTATTAGGGGTTTTAATAACATGTAAAAACAAGATTTTTATACTGTTGCCATAGCTTCTGAGGCATTGCAATAAACTGTAAATCAGGAAGCAAGGACACTTTAAATATGAAGTAGTTTTAACTAATGGTTCAATCAAGGATTTAACTGTTTAATTGTTTAATTATGTTGAATGTGAGTATAAAATGGAGGTTTTTATGGCTGTTGAGTTGTCTGATGAAGTTGGGGCATTTGCCTCAATGAAAGCGCTTACAAGTCATTCAAAAGGGATCCAGTGAATGTCAGCCTGGGATGACATGCTCGACAAGCCACGATGCTTCGCTAGGGATGGCTTGCACCTGTCTCCCCTGGGCTTTCGGATATTGGCAAAGGCTCTTGCTACCCCCATAGTGCCTTTTTTAGGCAAGGCTCAAAAGACAAACCCACCTCCATAGGTATCACAAGGGATAAGAAACTAAGAGTAATGCTACTCAACGCCAGAAGTCTAAACCTCAAGATGCATGCACTCGAAACTCTCCTTAGCATGGAGAACATCAATATCTGTGCAGTAACAGAAACCTGGTTCAAGGCTCTTGAGAGCACCCCAGCACTACCAGGTTATACCACATACCATGCTTTTCGGCCCCAAAACTTGGACCGAACCACAAAAGGAGGGGAGTATCAATATTCGTCAAAGATACCCACACCTTCAGGTTGGTGGCACAGCACGAAGCATCAGAGACTATCCATGTGCAACTAACAGTGGGTAAAACTGCCTTCCAGTTTATAGCCTGCTACAGACCACCCTCCCAAACCCAGGAACCCCACTCGGCCTTCCTGAGAACACTGGAAAATATGAAGGTCTCTCCAAACACCATTATATTGGGTGACTTCAACTACCCAACCATAGACTGGGAGCATTACTCTAGCTCCAACACCCTAGCCCAAAGGTTCCTACAATTTATAAACTCAAAGGCTATGAAACAACTTGTTACCACTCCCACAAGAGGGGAAAACATACTGGACCTGATCATCACCAACATGGGGACTCTATGCTCCAGACCAGAAGTGTATCCCTCACTGGTAAGATCAGACCATAAACTAATCTCACTGGATATTCACATCCCGACCCCACCTCATGCCCAGAAAACCACAGTGAAAAACTTCTCTAAAGCAAATTTCACACTCCTCAAAACCAAGGTGGAATCCTTCAAAGCCCCCGGGCCTGTGGATAATACAGCCCAGACCGCAAAATCCTTTATAAACGCATTCTATGAACACCTTCAGGAATGCATGGATCATGCAATCCCAAATAAAACCAAGACCCAATCCTCCAAAGTTAGGCGTCCTGTCTGGTGGACCCCAGCCATAAACAAACTATACAATAGAAGGAGGAAGCTACTACATGATAGAGCAAAATCCCAAAAAGGGAAGGTATCTCTGATCAGTATTAGCAAAAAAACTACGGGCACTCATAAAATCGTCTAAGGCCAGCTTCAAGAGAAAAATTGCACAGGACACTAAGGATAATCACAAGGCTTTCTTTAGTAATGTTAGGAACCTGGGTGGGAATTCCCAGATATGCTCAGAATTAGTCCAAAATGACAAGAAATACACTGAACCCACAGACATTGCCAACATCCTAGCTGACAGGTTCAGCGCAAACGCATCAATGGGACCAGACGGTGTCCCGGGCTGCGTCCTACATGAACTCCAAGAAGAGCTAAACCCAAACCTAAAACTACTGTTCAATCTCAGCCTTACTATAGGATATGTACCCAAAGAGTGGCGTACAGCAACAGTGGTCCCTCTCCACAAAGGTGGTGCCTCAATGGATCCTGGAAACTATCGCCCCATAAGTCTCACTAGCTTGGTCTGCAAAGCTATGGAAAGGATCATCATGGACCTTATAAATAAAGATATTGGGGACCTGCAGACACTGGATCCTACCCAGTTTGGCTTTGTTAAGGGCAGATCCTGCCTCTTGAACCTGGTCAATTTCTTTGAAACAGTCACCAAGGCCATTGACAAGGGAAGGTGGTCCACACAGCCTACCTGGACCTCGCAAAAGCCTTTGATACAATACCCCACTCGGGCATTATAGATAAGCTCACCAGCTTAAATATAAACCCCTATGTCACTAGATGGGTTGCAAACTGGCTCAAGGACAGAACCCACATGGTTAGAATAGCTGGAGCCATGTCAGACTCCAAACCAGTTACAAGTGGCATCCCACAAGGCTCAGTCCTGGGACCTCTCTTGTTCGGTATATATTTCTCGGAGATACAGGCCAACATGGAAGGACTGTGGCTAACCAAGTTTGCAGATGACTGCAAACTGGGCACCATAATAGACTCTCCAGCCGACACAAGCATCCTCCAAAAGGGCCTCATAGAAACAGAAAACTGGTACCAGAGCCATGGCCTCAAGCTAAATGCCAAAAAGTGTATAGCCATCCCCTTTGGCAAAAACAAAGTGCCCACAAATTACCACATAGGTGGTAATCCATTAAGTACAGAAGAAGTAATTAGGGACCTGGGGACCCAAGTTGATAGCAATCTCTCATTTGACAACCACGTGGCCAAAGTGGTTAGAAAAACATTTTATATAGCCCACCTAATCATGAAGGGATTCACATCTAGATCAGGGGAGGTCATCGTGCCTCTTTACTCATCCCTCATCAGGCCCATAATTGAGTACAATGCCCCTTTTGGGATGTACCTTACCAGACACCTGCAGCAACTGGAAAGACCCCAAAAGTACCTCACCAAGAGGATCAAGGGGCTCAAACAGATGCCGTATGCTGCCCAGTTAAAGAAACTCCAGCTCTACTCAGTGGCATACCGCCTGCTCAGAGGCGATCTCTGCCTGACGTATAAAGCCATGTCCAACCCGGAATTAATGGACATGCTGCACCTCAGAAAATCCAAATCCCATCGAGCTACACGCTCGAGGGACTTGAACCTCAGCACTGAAATAAATAGGACATGCTGGAGGGACAGATTCATAACCCAGAGGCTCCCTTCACTCTGGAATAAAATCCCAGTCCAGGTTAGGCAGAGTCCCTCACTGACTCTCTTCAAGAGGAATCTTGATGAGTGGATGGGAGATCGTAGGTTTACCCTGGGTATCACTTCTGTGTCAATGTTAGACAGAGGCACAGTATACTAACCTTGAAAAAGGGCATAGCAGAATTAATTTAATATGGGTGGCGAAAGCCATACACACTCTGGCTAGGCTTATAAATGCCCTAGGGCAGATAGCCTAGTATGAACCTATGAACCTATGAATAAATTGATCTTTGTGAAGTTTAAAGGAAGAAAGAACACTTAGCCAGATGGCAACAGACTATAGACTTACTTGATGTAACTGCAGTACAAACAACAACAAGAAACATTTTGATGGTTTCATTGAATCCTACTGTAAAACACCCAGCCAGTAGAAAATTGCTAATACAATTGCTACACATTAATAGCAGAAAGACAATCTTTGCTGCTATTACTGCAACCTAGAGTAAAAAATCAGTAGACGTGCTGATATATTTACTGCACATTAACAGCATAGGTTCATAGGTAGGTACTAGGCTATCTGCCCGAAGGCATTTATAAGCCAAGCCAGAATGTGTTGGCTTTTGCCGCCCCCTTAGATTAGCTCCCTGTGCCTCTGTCCAGCAGAGCCACTGAAGTGATCCCCAGGGTAAACTTTCTGTTTCCCATCCAGTCGTCAAGGTTTCTCTTGAAGAGTGCTAGCGAGGAGCTCTGCTTAATGTGGATTAGAATCTTGTTCCAAAGCATGGGAAGTCTCTGGGACAGGAATCTATCCCTCCAGCATGTCCTATTTATTGTTGTGGTGAGGTTTAGATCCCTAGAGTGTGTGGCTCGAGGGGATAAGGTTTTCTTTAGGTGAAGCATGTCCATCAATTCTGGGTTGGACATGGCCTTGTATGTCAGGCAGAGATCACCTCTGAGCAGGCGGTATACAACCGAGTACAGCTGGAGTTTCTTCAGTTGAGCTGCATAAGGCATCTGTTTGAAGCCAGTAATCCTCTTGGTGAGGTACTTCTGTGGTCTTTCCAGCTGTTGCAGGTGTCTTGTAAGGTACATCCCAAATGGGGCATTGTACTCTATGATGGGTCTGATGAGTGATGATTAGAGGGGCACAATGACCTCTTTTGACCTGGATGCAAACCCTTTTGTGATTAGGTGGGCCACATAGAAGGATTTTCTAACCACTTTGGCAATGTGATTATCAAAGGAGAGGTTACTATCTATTTGGGTCCCCACATCCCTTAGTTATACTTTCCATATTTAGGGGACTACCACCTATGTGGTAGTTTGTAGGTACTTTGTTATTTCCAAAGGGCATAACTATGTACTTTTTGGCAATTAGCTTGAGGCCATGATTTTGACACCAGGTATCCGTCTCAGTGAGACCCTTTTGGAGGATGTCTGTGTCAGCCGGTGAGTCAATTATAGCCCCTAGTTTGCAGTCATCTGTGAACTTGGTCAGCCATAGTCCTCCTGTGCTTGTCTGTACCTCCGAGAAGTATATGCCGAACAGGAGGGATCCCTAGGACTGAGCCCTGGGGAACGCCACTTGTAACCGGTTTAGAGTCTGACCTAGCTCCCGCAACTTTCACCATGTGGGTTCTGTCCATGAGCCAATTGGCAACCCATCTTGTGACATAGGGGTTTATGTTCAGGCTGGTGAGCTTGTCTATAATACCAGAAAGGGGAATGGTGTCAAAGGCCTTTGCGAGGTCTAGGTAGGCTGTGTGTACCACCTTTCCCTCATCTATAGCCTTGGTAACTGCCTCAAAGAAGTTCACCAGGTTTAGGAGGCATGATCTGCCTTTAACAAAGCTGAACTGGGTAGGGTCCGGTGTTTGGAGGTTGCCAATGTCTCTGTTAATGAGTTCCATGATGATGTGCTCCATAGCCTTGCAGACCAAGCTAGTCAGGCTTATACAGTGATAGTTCCCAGGGTCTGTTGTGACTCCACCTTTGTGAAGTGAAATAACCATTGCTGTGCACCACTCTATGGGTACATTGCCTGCGGAGAGGCTCAGTTCGAACAGTGTGTTTAGGAAGGGGTTAGTTCGTCTTTGAGCTCATGTAGGATGCAGCCTGGGACACCGTCCATTCCCATTGATGCTGTGTTTTTGGCTTTGGAGAGGGTTACTTTAACCTGCGTGTCTGTGATTTCAGGGGCTCTACATTCTTCTGGTATGGTCATGGGTCCTTTTGGGGGTGAGATGGGGGGTGAAGTTTGCACTGAGCCTGTCTGCCAGGATGTTGGCAATATCAGTTGGTTCAGTGTCTTTTGTGCCATTCTGCACTAACTTTGAGCAGATCTGAGCATTGCCACTTAGATTCTTGACATAGCTAAAGAATGTCTTGTGGTTATCTTTGTAGTCCTTGGCAAGTTTTCTTTCAAAGCTCGTCTTGGACAATTTTATGAGGGATCGTAGTTTCTTGCTGATACTGATCAGGGATGTCTTCCCTTCTTGGGATTTTACTCTTTTCTGTACTAGTTTCCTCCTTCTGTTGCATAGCTTCTTTATGGCAGGGGTCCACCAGACTGGTTTCCTTTTCTTGGAGGAGTGAGTCTTGGTTTTGCTTGGGATAGCATGATCCATGCATTCTTGTAGGTGCCCGTATAATGCATTAGTAAAGAATTTTGCAGCTTGGACAGCGTTATCCTTTAGCATGGGGGCTTTGAAACTTTCCACCTCTGTCTTAAGTAACGTGAAGTTTGCTTTTGAAAAGTTTTTCACAGTGGTTTCCTTGTCCGGGGGTGGGGGCGGAATGTGGATATCCAAATTGATTTGTTTATGGTCAGATCTAACCAGCGAGGGGTTGACCTCTGGTGTGGAACACCGGTCTCCCATTTTGGTGATGACCAGGTCCAATATGTTGTCACCTCTGGTGGGAGTGTTGACCAGTTGTTCCAAAGCATTTGAGTTAATAAATTCTAGGAAATATTGGGCAAGGGAGTTAGCACTTGAGTAGTTCTCCCAGTTAATGTTTGGGTGGTTGAAATCACCCAATATTAGGGTGTTTGGTAGGACCTTTATGTTACCTAGTGTTTCCAGAAATGCAGAATGGGGGTCCTGGGACATGGTGGGTGATCTGTAGCAAGCTACAATCTGAATTGCAGTTTCGTCCATTGTTAGTTGCACGTGGATAATTTCTGAAGCATCGTGCTGTGCCACTAACCTGAAGGTGTGGGTATCATTGATGAATATGGATACTCCCCAGCCTTTTATATTTCTGCCCGGGTTCTGTGGCTGAAATGTATGGTATGAGTTGTAGCCTGGTATTGCTGGGGTGCTCTCTGGAGCCTTAAACCAGGTTTCTGTTACTGCACATATATCGATTTTCTCCATACTGAGGACTGCCTCGAGTGCGTGCATTTTGACTTCTGGCAAGGAGTAGTATTACCCTCAGATTTTTGTTACTTGTGCTATTTACAATGGTGGGTTTGTCTTTTGAGCCTTGCCTAAAAAAGGCACTATGGGGGTGGCAAGAGCCTTGGCCAGTATTCGAAAGCTTAAGGGTGACAGGTGCAAGCCGTCTCTAGTGAAGCAGCGTGGCTTGTCGAGCATGTCATCCCAGGCAGACAGACACCGAATGACACCAGAAACTTAGCCAGTTGTTGAAATTGATAATTTTTTTCTTTATACCGTGGTATCATTTTTGGTGAGGGCAGGATGCTACTCAGGGTCAGGGTCATACCGGCCTGGGCAAGGACACAACATTTAGCCACAATTCAACACAGTGAAATCTTAGTTATATTTTTCTACTGCAAGTTTGAACCAAAATGAAATATACCATAATGATTAAGAAAATAAAAGAATCCAATGTACCTTTTTGTAGAGTGAAGCAACTGGATGGAGAGAAACACTTGGGACATGGGGTAGTGAAGTGACTCTGAAGTTGGAGCCACAGCAGCAAATTTACTGGGAGAACAAGCTGAGATGCAGGGAGGAGCATTCAGTTCCTTTAGTGGAAAGCAGTCCCCCCCCAGATGGTTTACCACCATAAACAATCAGTGAGGTAGGATGTTCATGGATACAAATGACAAGTTATCTGAACTCTAAATTCTTGTCTTGAGTCACAGCATCTAATTTTATAGTTATGGGCTTTTCAGTGTCATTCCAGGGGTATATTAAACTGTTAAGAGTGAAATATGCTGAAGTGTTAATGTAGCTTCACCTTCAGCAGTACAAGGACTGTGAGGTGGGTGAGTGAGTGAGGTGGGGATATCCTTCCAGCAGATTCAACACTACAAAACAATGCACACTAAACTTAACAAATTAAGTTATTTGCATATTGCCTTACATCCTATCACATAAGGATTTACATTTTGGCATTTAAGCTTATTTAGAATCTCAGCATGGGGAATACAGCCAAATGGCCTTGGTCAGATCCAGGTACACTGTATGAAATACATGGCCACTATCTAAAGCTTTAGTGACGTTCTTGAATAAGTTTACTAAATTAAGTAACTTATTATGAGGGTTTACAGCAATAAGATTATGGTTTTATATCAATGTTCAAGAAATCAGATATAATACATTCCATACTTGCTCTTAGTAGCTAAGGAGGAGCACCATTTATTGAGTGATATAACAGCTGTTTCCCATACCTCAGGAGCATAAACTGTGGGTATTCTTAAGTTGAACAGTTTTAAGAGAGGTTCAAAAAATGCATGTTTGGTACTTGTGGTTAAGAAATGAGGTATATTGTCATGGCCCACAGAAGTATTACTTTTAGCTTTAGAGACTGCAGTTAGGCCATGCTCCACAATAATTATGAAGGGAGGAATGGACTCAAGAAATTGTGTAACTTCAATGGCTGTTATTGCTGTGAAGTTATCACTAAAGTTATCTGCAAGTATAATAGCAATATCTGTATGGCTGGAGTAGGTAATGCCATTATGAATTAATTCAGCGCAAATTTGTGTGCCATTCCTTAATTGTTTGATGCAGTAAAAGAGAGATTTATTTATTTAGTTTATTGTTCTCTTTGCATATATTGCCTGCCAGTCACCAGCCCCTTCATTAGTCTTCCCATTTGTTTTCTTTCTTTGTGGCAAGAGTTAATAGGTAGGGGTCACCATTCAGACAGCCGTCAGGGGTGATTGAAGACTTTTGCTGTATTTGGCTGTATCCCTATACCCACATAGTGATGAACCAGGGAATGATATGCAGTGAACACAGAGTTTTCCCTCACTTCTACAAGTGCTCTGCTCAAGCCATCAGCGGCAGTTTGTACAGCCCAGTTTGCCCTAGAGTGTATGCAACCCTCCCGATCTCCTGGCAGAGACAAGTAATCCATGCACCTTCCTTTCTTCCCTTCCCAGCTTGGCTTGTCCAGTGTCTGGACTGATAATCAGGCCCTGGTCACCTGGGTCATAGTCAGGCCTGTATCCCTCTGTGACATGAAGCCAAAAAGTTAAAGAATTTATTATTATCCTTGACTTTCAATGCTAGTTTTAATTTTTGTCCTTCTTTGATCATCCTTATGGTAACTTTCAGATTTTTACTAATCTTTTTGATAGAATCTATAATGTTAGATTTTGATTTTTTATAGGACTTAATTCACAAACTAATTAATGATGGGATTCTCCCGAGGTGGCTTGTATTGGTATCATCTACAAAAATAATGATCAAAAGTCAGATCCTAAGCAAAATATATTTATTTAGGTCTGAAGAGTGCTATAAAAATAATAAAAATGCAGTTAGTACAACTCAATATTCTGTAAACAAGTGTGACATTGGCTTAGACATGGAAACCTGGAGTATATATACCCATGAACTCTCTAATAATTTGAAAGAATAAAACACAGTTTACAAAAGCAAATGATGATCTGATGTGCCAGTCCTCACTGAAGTAAGGAATGTTACTAGTATATAGTTAGGCAGAGTCTGTATTGTTGTGTGCCATGATGTAATGCAGACCAAAGCACAGATCACAGATTTAGATATAAGTGCTTCTGTTGTATATATGCCCTGGGAAAAGAACAGCCTAGCTAAATATATTCCATTCCTAGAACATCATTAGAAATATATGTTCATTCCCCAAAAAAAAAAAATAACTCTAATTGTGTCAGCATTCAAAAAACATACGTGATAGGAAAAAGGTTTCCTTTTTCCTGTTTGTCCAACAATGGTCAAGACAGTAAGCATTTGACTGTCCTTCATCTTTTGGGAGGTTTATACAAGTACAGTTGTTAAAATGTAACCCAGTAAAGAATCCAGTTCATTCTTCATGTCAGATTCTATTCAACTACCTCATAAGTAAGGTGCAATAAGAAAACAGCAGAATTATATAAACAAATCAGTTTATGCACAATAAAATAGCTATACATTTTCCATGTTTGCTTTTCTTTTAGGTATATATAATTATCCACTAGCAAGTGTTTAATATTTCATCCATTTTTCTTAGGTCCCTAACCACTGTTACGTGATAAACCATGTCGAGCAATGCAGCTTTGTACTTCTAAATTAGTCTCAGAACAGGCACAGATATATTACCTGTTACTAAAAATAGAATCCAACACATTTCTTCACCATCTGTTATTTGGCATGTCTTTTTTCAGCTGGAAAATTAATTTGTATACTGCTCTATTACACTATCTGCCTTGCTTTTATAGTCAGAACTTGTGGTGTGTAACATGTTATAGAAGTGATGATGCCATGAGTCACTCATAGCATGGAGAGATTAACCACTTCTTATGTCCCGTTACAAGACAGAAAGTTAAAATTAATACAAAATTTTAGAAAATACCTCTGAAGAAGACAGCCACTGCAGCTGAATCTCCTTTTCTTTTCTCAGCAGTTTTCCATTTCATATTCTGACTCCTTTGTCTATATGTCTCCTTGTTACACAGGCATGGACATGCATATACAGTATTCATACACATATGCAAAGTTACATTTGCACTATTTCACTATTTAGCTCTTTCAATATTAATTTATTTCTCAAACTGATAAAAGGAAAGGATGCAAGATTACCCATTGTTAGCCATGTTTGGGTAAACATTTCGGTTGCTTTAGTTTGTGATATTTTAATAAGCTACAGTTATGTGCAGGCAGGACGGCATATATAAAAGATGACAAGCTATACAGACATTTGATGTTATTAGACTTCAGACCAAAAATCTATCCAAACTGTTCATTAGTGTCTGTTGTTATTTATCACTTATACACAGTGCACTTGGATTTTAATTTGTGGTTTTACTGAGCCATAAATTAAGAATGGCAGTGTTGCTCAGACTAGTATTATAGCTTAGTGAACTGAATCAATGAGATACGCACAGTCGTTAACCAACTGAAATGAAATGGAGTCCCACAGTCTGCACACACATACTTAGTGACTCTAAACATATTACTTAACCAGAGTAACGTTCTCAGGTCATTCATTATGAGAGACAAATGTGCCTAACAGATCTTCCATGATTTGCAAAAAATAAGAAAACAAGAATATCTTTTCCCTTAAAGGTAAATCAAGCACTTTTTCAAAACTAAGATAATTTTTTTTAATAAGCTTAAACTTCTGTTATATTCTCCATATATAAACACTTAACTATCTAGTCCACCATAAAGTAAACTCCATTTTCTAAGGTAAATAGAACTAATATTATTTATTTACTTTCTTGTTTGCTTCAATCATTCCTTTTATTGACTTATTTGGTCACACAAGGCCTATGGTCTGTTTTTCAAATGAGAGTTGAGTTCATATTTTTCGCATTTGGGGAGATATATGTGCATGAACTATTGCTTTCCATACTGAAAGCTTGTCACACCAGATTCCCTAAAACAGAACTGTACCAAATTTCAAATATCAGCAGAAGTACCAAATAGATAAAGCAGACTTTCTTCAAGAATAAAGTTTGAACAGAAGGCTATGATGTTTTTAAAAATCACTGTCACATTTACTGGTCAAGGACACAGTAGTGTGACTTAATTTGTGCACATAAAAGTGAATCTTTGCATTCACAATATCTTTCAGTTTCAGTGCAGAACATAAGACCTCTATAAGAACTAGTGGGATGAAGTAACAAAATAGGATTTATGGAATATGTAGCATGCTTATGTTCTAACCTTCTTTTCTGATCTGTTAGTACAGCCAGTGAACAACTCACACAGGCACTTTCCACTAGTCCGAGGGGGCGGGGTATATTTTAACAAGGAAAAATACTTCTACTGGCATATGCAAGCCTTCCAACTCAACACGTGCTCAGTGGTTCTTGGCCAGTGGATTCACACTCAGGAAAGATCTGGCAATGCAGTCAGAAGACCAGAAGGTATATGATAAATAAATTAGACAGAGGAAGCAGACTAGTGTAGCTTTCCTAGATTTTAGTAGGGCATTCATCTGGAGGGACATATTTGTCTCCCAGTGACTGCTGCATCTTTGGAATAGACTGCCAATTCATGTGAAGAAGGGCACCTCTATGACACTCTTCAAAAGGAACCTGGACTAGTGGGTGGGGCACCATAAATTCTTAACAGGGATAATGCCCACAACCCTCCTGGACATGGGCAGTCATTACTAAATACAATCCTGGGTACAGACTAGAGTATCTATGGTATTACATTGGGATGAAAAGTATAGGCTTGAAATGCCCTCCGGGTCAATAGCCTAGTAACCTCCTATGATCCTATGATTTAATTTTCATGTACTGTGTTAACTAAATAAAAAAAATGCACAACAATGATTTTTCTCGGGGCAAAGTGTTACATAAGTAGCAGAAAGATAGGAGTCAAAATACAATTTTATATATATATATATATATATATATATATATATATATATATAGGCCCGCTTCTAAATCTTGAAAGCTCATAATCTTGAAATTCAAAATATTGAAGCCAAAATCTTGAAAGTTCAAAATACTGAAAACTCAAACTACTGAATTTTATAATATTGAAAAAACAAGAGTACACCAACACTCACAAATAAGAAAACATATTACTCTTCTCCAATTATTAGCAGGGGGAAAGCCCCCCTGCACCTCCCATGTGGGGGGGGGCTACACCCCCCACACCCCCTGCTACTTAAATATATCAACTCCAAGATTGCACTCCACAGAAGAAAATGGCAAACATTCCATTACATGCTTCATGAGTGCCTGTTGTAACCTTAGTCATGTTCCCTTTTAATTTGCTATACCACAACATAACTCATCTTAGTGTAGTAAAGTGCGAGCTGGAAGGTGATATATTTAAGTAGCAGGGGGGCTTGCTAATATTTTGAGTAAACTAATATGCTTTGTCTTTTATTTGTTTGTCTATGTACTTCTAGTGGCATATAATAAGTGTTACTATCCTGTAGTTTTTTCAGTGTTATGAAATTCAATATTTTGAGTTCTCAGTATTTTGAACTTTCAGTATTTTGGCTTCAGTATTTTGAATTTCAAGATTATGAGCTTTCAAGATTTAGAAGCGAACCCTATATATATATATATATATGGGTCTACTTTGAAACATCTAAAACCCATAACATCTAATTGTATAACACTGAGACCAGAACATCTAAAACCCATAACATCGAATTTCATAACATCTAACACTACAAATCACAAGAAAATAACATCCCCTCCACATATAATGGCACCAAACTACCAAACACACTTTTTACTATGTTTCTGCAGTGGGGTGCTATTTTCATGTGATTTGTATTGTTAGATGTTATGAAATTCAATGTTTATGGGTTTTAGATGTTTTCGGTTTTAAATGTTCTGGTCTCAATGTTATGAGATTAGATGTTATGGGTTTTAGATGTTTTGAAGGGGACCTTTACATATATATATATATATATATATATATATATATATATATATATATATATATATATATATATATATATATATATATATATATCTGCATGAAATATGCTGCTAATAAAACATATATGTAGTAAGAAAGGAGGAGGATCATGGTAATGTATAGAGTTTCACTGATTGCTGGCATAAATTCTATCTTATTTATTGATAACATCTGTAATGAGAATAAAGAATTTGAAGGTGAACCTATCATATCAGACTCACAAGAAAATCAGTGAGGTAAAAATATAATGAAAGAGGCTTAATAAGAGTTAGTTGAATGGAATTTAGGATGTCAATTCCATACTATCTAAGGTAATATATAAGATGGCAACCCACCTCAAATATGTGTTAAGTAGGAATGTGGTCCATAACCATTTCTGCTAAAAGGATAAACATTTTAGGAAAACTCTCATACTTAGAAAGGCTCAAGCAGTTATACTTTGTGAACTACAAAAAGGCTGTGGGGAAACCTAATTTTAGCATGCAAAGGTTTTAGGAATAATAATTTATTTGAATGTGTAGGGTTACAGAAAGTGGAACATGGTACTTCATTTATTTGGAAAAACAAGTAGAATATGAGCATTTTTAAAACTATAAAAGGAAGAAGCAGTAAAGTACAAGGATAATTAGATAACGGAAAAAAGATCCCTAGTGTTGGTAGACAAGCAAATGATACTGAGATATTCAAAAGCAGGATACATAAGCATATGGGACCAAGGGGTTTTATCTCCATCCACACATGTCAGGCTAAATGAAGCTCTGAAAGTGACTTATGATTTTGTATATTATAAAAATATAGCTTTCTGCTGCAGTGGTGGTGCTGCGGTAGCATTGTCGCCTCACAGTAAGACGTTGTCCTGTTCGATTCTCAGCTAGAGCGTCTTCTGTGTGGAGACACGCGTGAATGGGCATACCTTCGTTGAAGGTTGTGCATCAGGGCCAGCAACTCAGCATGTAAAAATCTACTGCCAATCATTAGCGGACCGGAGTTCTGCTGTGGCGACCCCTAACCGGGAAAAGCCGAAAGACACAACAACAACAACCACATAAAAGTATAGCTTTCTTTTAGAAATGGATGCAATTGTTGTAAAATATGTATATAGTTTCCTTCTATATATTTTTAAAAATTACTGATTAAATAGGCTGAGACACAAGATTCACACTCATCAGAAGCTGTACTTTAAATAATGAATACTGGGAAATCACATGACACCCATTATGTACTATTAACTCATTTATAAACCTAGTGTAAGTATTACAATAGTATTTGATAGATATATGTTACACCCCCTTACTTTAGAAAAAACAATGATAGACAGATAGAATGTCTTTAAAATGACATACAAAATTGAGTTTATTTACTGAAGTTATGCTGTAACTAATCAAATACATTTACATATTATAACATTAATATCAGACTTGAAAAGCCATACTGAAGATTTACAGCACATTATAAGCATTCGCTTTACTGGTTAAGTTTTTTTGAATATCTCAAGTATTGCAGGACATAGCTTGCTTATTCTCTAGAGTATTCTCCAAAGACGGTATCTTTTTTTAGTAACAGCATTATCTTGGAAAGCTTTCTAAACTGAATTCACGAAGATTAATTTCTATCATAACAATAAAATTGTTCATTTCTCTGAAAAGATGGTAAACTATTACTGGTTAATACCAATAATTAACCTCCTGCTTAACAGCATCAACCAGGTTAAGAGGATAGGGTGTCTCCAATAACACTGCAACCAAAATATCCATTTCAATTAAAAAATGTGTATCATCAGATACCAGTGTGGAGACTCTAATCATGTGTCCTTTAAGGACATTTCTCTTTTGCCAAAGGGGATGGAAACTGTTGAAATGCAACAAACTATTAGAATGAGTTGATTTTCCTGTATGTGGTGGATGAAAAACAGTTACTCATGCTATTTTTATAAATGTCAATGTCCAAGAAGTTAATTTCCCTAACTTCAGAATTTACTGAAAAAAATAAAAATGAGGTAGTGCAATTAATATAATCAACAAAGTTCAATAAACTATCAATGTTACCATACCATAAAAAATATCACCCAGGTAGCACAAATATAATTTCACATAATTAAATCAAAGATTCCTTTTGATAATAATTTAATATTCATAACTACTGATACTCACAATTTGTTTTTTGTTATTCCACATACCACAGGCTTACAATGGTTTGGTAAAGTATTGATTGAGGGTACTTGTTTGCCTCAAGGTGATATTAATTTACTTGTGGAATGTATTGACTTATTGCTGTCCAATAATTAGGTCTTTTTTGAATATGAATATTACAGAGAGATAACTGGCGTTGTGATTGGGTGGCGGCTGCCCCTGATTTTATCAAAATTTTTAATGGTGGTGGGAAAAAGTAGACATTTTTTGTTTCTGATTTTTTTTTATTATGTGAAATTATATTTGTGCTACCTGGATGATATTTTTATCATACCCCTGCAAAAACTCATGTTTATGCTGTAAAGCTGAATTTCTAGTTTGTTGTTTATTATCACTTACACTTTAGTACACATGCCATTTATAGGCCAGTCATTAATCATGCAGCTTTTTTTATTGCATGATTGGTTTAATACACTCTCATCAATAGTTTTTACATATACATTTTATTTCTATGTGTGTCAACCATCAAGGCCTTCTCCAATGAATCTTGAATCAAACTCAATGTTATGGGACCCCAATCCTCTCATAGGGAGAGAGGGACAGGGAAGATTGTCATCCACACAGTCAGGGAGCATTTTGTGCCCCTGTGTATGCCTGGGTACATTCTGCTGTCCACCTGCTTATGCCCAGTTACCCTCTGATGTCCCCCACTTATGTTCAAGTACCCACTGCTGTCTAGATCCTGTATCTGTACCTTCATCCCAACAGTCTGTGTGCCTGGCTTTAACCCCCAAGATGAGGCTGTCTGTATTTCATGGCAGACTGTAATTGTCTGTAGACAGGGAAACTACACAGCACTGCCTTCCCTTAGCAGCCTATCTGATTTATAGAATAGTCCATGGGGTTATTTCTTTCACATCTTTAACCCTACCTCCTGGAGGTTGATAAGCTCACCACATCACTATGGTGACCTACTATGCCCTCCCTGGATGCATGTGTTCTCTCTTACATGTATCTCAAAGTCAATCATCACTTGATTGAGAATGCCAATCCCACACCTTCCATGGCCATTGTTATCTTGCAAGCTTTTACTTGCATGGAAACAACGTTCCACTGAGAAATCACCACACTCTCTCCCAAAATGGAGTAGCCATAAGCTGCTTGCCTCCCATCCTCCCATGCCCAGCTCTCCCAACGGGGTTATAGTATGTCACAGAGCCACATTCTCCTCTGTATTTCTGCATCCAGATCATTGCAACAGTTGTTGTGCAAAATATTACTGGCAATGTATTCTACCCTTTGCAAACCAGTATATTGTTCTTATATTCTACACTTTTATTGACAGAGTACTGAGTAAAGCATACTCAGCAATCATTTTAACATAGTTATCTGCAAGCGTCTCTTGTCTCTTTCCCTTTTTTTGTGGACTTTACTAAATGTGTGGAATGTTATTAAGGAATGCTGTCTTCCTTTTCTTTTCCTGTACTGTACTATGAACTGTTACATCTGCAAGGGCCAAGTCTCTACCAAAAATAGTAATTTAGAGCTGGAGTTCTTAAATATAGTGTCCAGAGGTTTGTAATCTAAGATAAGAGAAAAGTCTTTGTTAAAATGTACATGTGAAGTGGCCACACTGCCTGACAATAGCTATAATTTATTTTCATTCTGACTGCATTCTTCATCTTCTTCAAACAGGGATCTGCTTACATATGATGGCCAGAGCTGCTATTTTATTTTGATAATATCATTCTCAACTTCAGATAAGGAAAGATCTGATTGCAGAGGTTATAACTTTATGATGTCTATCTTTTATTTGGCTCAAAACTGCTCCAAGTCTTATTAAAATAACATTTTCTCTTGACACGTTTATAGTCTGAGGGAGATGCCCCTATGGGTTGATATACCCTTTGGGATAGAGTGTTTATGCCACTACATACTCAACACATAGGTACATTAGTCACTTTTATTTCGAAACTATACATCATCTGAGTTAATGCTACTCTTAAAATAAGGCAAATTTAACATAAACATTGATAGCCAAGACTGAAATTGTCACTGTGTGAAAGGTGGATGCTAACAGTTTATCATCTGCAAATTCTGTAAACACACCCTTATACTAACAAAAGAAAAAAAACTCAGATGGAAATCAACAAAACAGCAGTTTGCTATTTGATCCTGCTATTACTATGTCTACTATCTGAAGCCATATTGCAGTCTCTGTCTCTGCCTATTAGCATTTAGAGCTAACATTTAGCCATACTGCAGTCTCTCTGTCTCTGCCTATTAGCAGTTAGAGCTAACATTTGTGGAAAACTCACAGGCAATCATTTCCATTCTTAAGCATCAGTCCAAAAAGTACATTGCACTTTTCAGAAGAAGGTTGCTTTCATCAATGGCATCACACAAATAGGCTGAGATAAGAATACACAGGACAGGACCAGTTCAAATAAACCTAGCCCATGTTATTTAATGAACAATGTAAATTCATACTTCATGAACATTTTCTAAAAAACATCATCATCTACCTGAAAACAATTTTCATGAAGACTGTCAAAGGTTTCTTATACATGAGGCAGAACAGTTAAATGAGCATTATATAAAAGATGTATAAATCAGCTTATAAGTTCATACGTTTCTACTAAATAGACAAATTGGACTTTTGAATTCTTGTTGCTGTAGACCCACAACATATACCCGATTACGTATGCCCCCTTATGATACAGGATAAGGGGATAGAACCAGAGATAAACATTTGTTTGTTATCTCTTTGAAAAGGCACACGAAGAGAGTGATGGATTTAACAGGACGTTGATATAGATGTAGGTCTCTTGTTCTTGCATATTTCTTACTACCTGTTTTGTGGATATGCAATACATCTAGTAGGTCTGGTTCATTTATAGATTTCTAGACTGGATATTGATCATCCCATAGACCTATGTAGGGGACAGAGAACAAAGACAGGGCTTTTAGATGCTCTGTGTAACATAGATAGCTCATATCCAAGAATCTAGTGAGGAATGCAAGTGTTTTTCAGTCTGGCTTAGGTGTTTGGTTATACTGATAGGTGGATTGTTGTCTAACTGGGACCAGATGAGAGATGAGTACAGGTGGAGGATGACCTATATTGACTCAGAGAAGATGCCATTAGTAATCAGCTGGGTGAGGTAGAAAGTTTTTCTAATAACAGAGGGTGAGTGGTGGGTAAAGGAAATGTTATTAGCCACTAAGGTACCCAAGTCTGAGTGCTTATTTTGGGGTGAGGGTATCATTTATATGGCAGTTTTCAGGAGTTCTTGTTTCTCAATCTGTACAATGCTACTTTTTTGGAGTTCAACTTTAGACCATGATCCTGGTATTAGGGTGGATCTGTGCATCTTCAGAGAGTTGGTGATGGCTTGCTCCAAGCTTGCGGTCATCAGTAAACTCAGTCAGCTAGAAGTTTTTAATGTTATATTTGAAATCAGAGAAGTACATTGTAAACAGAAGTGGTCTCACAACAGAGCAGAGGGGACCATGATTTGTGCCAAGCATCTGGGAGGACAGTGTGCCATTAACCCAAGCAGAGTTGACTATAAGTGAACCAGTTGGCAATCATATGGGTAACACAGGGATTTATACATAATTTGGCCACCTTTTCAATGATGGCAGAGTAGGGTATAGTGTTAAAAGCCTTAGCTAAGTTAGGTTAAGCTGTGTGCATGGAGTTATCCTCTACCATTCACAAATCCAAATCAGTTTGGGCTAAGTATTGAGATCTATGGTGATGTGCTCCATCCACTTATAAATGATGCTAGTGAAGTTGCTAGGTCTGTGATTGCCAAGGTCCATGATGGGGCCTCCAGTGTGGGAGAACTATTGTACATTGGACATTTTTCTTTTATCTGAGAGTTTGTTTTTAGCAGCGTTGCACCAGATGTGTTCATTTCTAAAGATGGCATTCATTTGAGGCAAATATGAATAGAAATATCAGCCTATTTGCTGATGGCATTTGCTATGTGGCTATTGAGGGGTGGAAGGCTATTGAACTATCACAAGACCTTGTCAAGCTCAAGGAGATTGACCTTGGAAAGCTCTAAAGATAGTTGGATTTGTTGTTGACTTGTATCAGGATTATACGTGAATAACACAGCTCAGTGATCTGATCTGACCCTTGAAGGTATGACAGTAGGCAAGGAGCAGACAAGGTCTGCACAGGTGTGGACAAGATCAAGTATGTTGGTAACATTAGTGGGGGGGTCAGTATTTCATTGGCAGAGTTTGCAGCTATAATGTTAAGGAAGCTTTGTGCATGTTTATGTGTAGATGAGTGGGCCTGATATTTTATGAAGGGGTAGTTAAAGGCCACTAAAAATTTGGCATTTTGGTTTAAGAGATCTTTTGAGATTTGCTCAGCACACCATATAACCTAAGAGACACTCAACCTATAGCTTCTCTCAGCTACTAACGGGTTCCTATCATATGATCGAAGTCCTACGACTTCGAATCATTAAAGAATGAACTTTAATGACCGAAGTTGTAAAACCTCGAAGCATAAAACTGAGAGAGTGTGGAAAGGGAAGATTTCCCTTACTACACTGTAGTGTGATCTTGCAGTTGGTATATTTAAGTAGCAGGGGGTTTGGAGGTGCAGGGGGGCTTGCCCCCCTGCATTGAGTGGATTTTTTTTTTTTTTACTGTTTTTACTATTTTTTTTATGTGTGTTCGAAGTTCCAAGACTTCAGCCATTAAAGTACGTCCTTTAATGACTCAAAGTTTTGGAAATTTGATTGTATGATATAAATCTGCTACTAACACCTTGTAACCCTCCACTACCATCACTGCCCTGACTCTCATTACCCTACAGCATTTTCCCCATGATGTAAACCGGCAATATAATCATGTAAAATGTATATTGCTCATAACTGTTGCTACATCTATTAATTTCTGCTATACAGTTTTTGTTATATATTTTCACTTTCTGTTCTACTTTTTTTAATTATTTCACCAGGGAAGTAATTTATAAATGGTCATTTGTGATTAGTGTGCTACCCTGTAAAACAAATACAAAACAAAATAAAATAAAAAAAAATGTGGGTGTCATGGACAGGGTTCTATATTTAGCCAGGATGTGCTATGAGGTCATGCTTACTGATATTAGGATATGAAGGTGTTCACGATCGCTCTCCTGATTGATAAGTCAGTGTTTGTTTTTTCAGATAAGAGACATGCCACCACAATTGTTACAATTATCCACATTTGTGGGCCTAACCGAGTGGTAGGCAGAGAATCCACATAAGGAAGTGATGTTGTCACTGTGCTAGAAGCATCCATGTTTTCCAGAGTTAGGAAGGCCTTACAGGAAGGAATTTTCTTACACAGGCTGTTAGAATTAGACAGCATTAAAATGGAGTTTGCCAGACTAGAAGTAGTATTCACTATTATGGAGGTTTGAGTAGAGTGACACTGCCTAAACAAGAACTGTGTAGCAGGGAAAGTCTTAGGCAGCAGGTGGAAGCCCTGATGAGAGACATGAAAGCTCTCCCTGGTGAAACAGATGGAATTTCATCTCCCTCTTGTCTGACAGGGACTGAGATACTTCAAAATGACACTAAAAGCTTATCCAATTATCAAAGTCAATCATTTTGTTTACATTGAGGCATCATTTTCAGTGACAGTAAGATACTGTTCATGACTAGCTTTTTTCCAACCTTAAGAGATATATTCAGAGAGCTCTATCATAACTTTCTAATAGTCAAAATTGAGACATCTCAAGTGATTTACACCCACATGGACAAAGATCATATTTTATTCATAAATGGAATGAAGGTACCTGATGAAGCTGTTACCCTTTCCTTTGCTTAGTCTTGTAAGTAGTGAATTGTTTGCCAAACTATGAAGTCTACAGTGCGTAGAATGCTGATGTAGTGCATTACCATGCTAAGCGGAATGCTCTTGTAATGTATTATCATGGTGAGTGGAATGCTCCTGTAGTGCATTACCATGGTGAGTGGAATGCTCTTGTAGTGCATTCCCTTGATAAGGGGAATGTTGTTGTAGTGCATTATCATGGTGAGTGGAATGCTCTTGTAGAGCATTATCATGGTGAGTGGAATGCTCTTGTAGAGCATTATCATGGTGAGTGGAATGCTCCTGTAATGCATTATCATGGTGAGTGGAATGCTATTGTAGTGCATTACTATGGTGAGTGGAATGCTCCTGTAGTGCATTCCCATGGTAAGAGGAATGCTCTTGAAGTACATTATCATGGTCTGTGGAATGCTCCTGTAGTGCATTACCATGGTGAGTGGAATGCTCTTGTAGTGCATTACCATGGTGAGTGGAATGCTCTTGTAGTGCATTCCCTTGATAGGGGAATGTTGTTGTAGTGCATTATCATGGTGAGTGGAATGCTCCTGTAGTGCATTCCCTTGATGAGTGGAATGTTTTTGTAGTCCTTTAACATAATGAATGGAATGCTATTGCAGTGCATTATCATAGTGAGTGGAATGCTCTTGTAATGCATTATCATGGTGAGTGGAATGCTCTTGTAGAGCATTATCATGGTGAGTGGAATGCTCTTGTAATGCATTATCATGGTGAGTGGAATGCTATTGTAGTGCATTACTATGGTGAGTGGAATGCTCCTGTAGTGCATTCCCATGGTAAGAGGAATGCTCTTGAAGTACATTATCATGGTCTGTGGAATGCTCCTGTAGTGCCTTATCATGGTGAGTGGAATGCTCTTGTAGTGCATTCCCCCTTGATGTGGATGCTCCTGTAGTGCATTACCATGGTGAGTGGAATGCTCTTGTAGTGCATTCCCTTGATAAGGGGAATGTTTTGTAGTGCATTATCATGGTGAGTGGAATGCTCCTGGTAGTGCATTCCCTTGATGAGTGGAATGTTTTTGTAGTCCTTTAACATAATGAATGGAATGCTATTGCAGTGCATTATCATAGTGAGTGGAATGCTCTTGTAATGCATTATCATGGTGAGTGGAATGCTCTTGTAGAGCATTATCATGGTGAGTGGAATGCTCCTGTAATGCATTATCATGGTGAGTGGAATGCTATTGTAGTGCATTACTATGGTGAGTGGAATGCTCCTGTAGTGCATTCCCATGGTAAGAGGAATGCTCTTGAAGTACATTATCATGGTCTGTGGAATGCTCTTGTAGTGCCTTATCATGGTGAGTGGAATGCTCCTGTAATGCATTCCCTTGATGAGTGGAATGCTCTTGTAGTGCATTACCATGATGAGTGGAATGCTCTTGTAGAGCATTCCCATGATACGGGCAATGGTCTTGAAGTGCATTATCATGGTGAGTGAAATGCTCTTATAGTGCATTATCATGGTGAGTGGAATGCTTCTGTTGTGTATTCCACTGGAGAGTGGAATGCTCTTGTAGTGCATTACCATGATGAGTGGAATACTCTTGTAGCCTGAAGGGCAAGGCCAGACCATGCTGGCAACTTTTGTCTGTTGTAGCGGTGGTGGCAGAAAAAGATATATACAATAAGGAATGAGGGTCAGTATTTTGCTGAGGTATGGCGTCTGTGCACACACACCTACAGTATAGTGCCTATGTAGTTTTGTCATTTTGAAATGATTTTTGGAGTACCTCAGAACAGAAAGTTTTTATATGCATCTTGTAGTTTGTAGCTGTAGTGTTAATATGAGTAATGATACAGATTTGTCCAAGAGATCTGCCTCCAGTTGTAATGACTGTTTGCATCTCTCACGTGTGGAATCATTCTGTTGTAAAAGCAAGTGATTGCTTTTGAGCATGTGAAAGTGTATTCACTGCTGCAGAGTGATTAATTACATATAGCTGGCTTGCAATACATGAAGCAGAGATAGGCTGAGGACTTGTGGTTGATCTGTTGAGATGTCAGTTTCTGGAATGTGGTGACTCTTGATCTATACAGGAGTGATATGCAGCTGTATGATATGGAAACAGACAGTCAGTCAGTGCAAATAGTGTAAAAAACTACAGTGCTGTATAGTTTGGCTTTGGTATAATACAGCAGCTGTAATATAAGGGGACTGTGACAACAGGTACAGAACAGAAAAACACACTGTAACGTTGGTGATATACAACACCATATAGTCAATTCATTATCTCCAGTTCCTCATTATTACTACTGATTTGCAGCTTGGCCATTGCTCTTCTAACCTGTAGGATGTAAATAAATAAGGACTATCCAGTGACTTCTTATGAAGAAATGACTCAATCAGTGAGAAAAATAAGAAGTTGTTTCACCCTCAGATCTTCATGCAGAGAAATCCTGACCATGAATTAAGGTTCCAGGAGACCTTCTGGTACAATTTTTAAACATTTTTAAACATAGTGAAACCAAATAATTTGAGAAATAACCAGACTACCCGAGTGGTACCCAGGGCAATGTATTGTTACACTTCAGTGTTCAACTAACACCATGTAACTTAATGCTAATCTTGAAATACCCCTCTTAAAAACACCCACTGCCTCAGACAGCTGTGCATGTAAAGCACATTACAGTATTCACTTTCTTGGAATTGGGCAATAAATATAAAAATATCACAAATACAATTGTAGTAGTGACACTAGTCAAAGTTTTCTTAGTGCTTTTTCGTTACTCAGTGTTTTAATTTAATAATTTGTAAAAGGAATGTCTATACTTTATGTGAAATTATGACTGTACAAAATGTTATTTTTTTTTTCTTTTTCCTCTTCCTATGCCTGAACTAGGAACCCAAGAATTTGTAGTATTACCACAGTAAATAAAAGAAAAGAAAATAATAATAACCTTATTTTGAAGAGACAGTGCCATATTCCAGAATGTTGCTTCTTGGCATGGTGTAATTTGAACAACAAGGCACATTACGTCATGCAAACATCATGAATTGTACTCCACAATCTATGTACATCAGAAGGAGAACATGGAAAGAAAATATGAATCTTTGAGGCTAAACTCCTCCACAGTGTTACACAAGTAAAACCCAGTAACTCAAAATGTTGCATACAGGGTGGTAATATCCAGTTCTAACAATTTTATATCTCAAGTTACTTTGCATGAATGAATGTCCAAAATCTTGCAACTCATTTGGCAGACCCTGTATAAGGAGTTAGTAGAAGCTTTCTGAAAAAAATGCCGTCTTTAAGGCTACACATGCCACTCTAGTCATTGAACTCCTGCCACAAATCAAGTAGATCAGGAATGAACTCTGTGCCTTGGATGGATGAGGCAAAGATCATATGACTAAGCCACCATACTGCCATAGCTAACTTTTACAGGTTCATTTTTTTTCTAAAGGAAGTATAACAAAGTAAAAAAAAAGTAAAACAAACGCAATTGTTATAAATGTTGCCACTCTATTACAATCTCAAAGGATTTATTCTCACTGTTTAATATGACTAATTGTGATCTGTCTGAATTTAATATTTTGCAGTGAGGATGGGACAACAATTCAAATTGTAGTATATTTTAAAATTTTCTCATGTTTCTGTTGAGTGCACTTTTACATATATTTCACATATATTTTCTTTCCTCATTTAAGGAGGTCTTTCAGAAGATTTCCTGCTGAAATGCATATTCTAACGTACTTGATTTCCATCAGAAGAAATCAGGATCAAGACTTCTGCTTGGATCCAGATTCTGATATAAATATCACAGTTTTTATGATTTCCTGATATTTAAATACAACAGACTTCTGCATATTGTTATGTAAGGTGTTTGAGGCCAGTTATCTGTTTTCATCAAGGAAAGTTGAAGGCAGAGAAAAATGCAACTTTAGGGTTTTGACCTGTAAAAGCATGCACTTCCCTTCTACTTGAAGTATGACAAACTCTATGCAATCCAGTTTTTAATACACAGGATGGAGTTGGTGATGCACAAACACATATGGACAAAACCTGGACATGTTGATGGGAGATAATGTGTTTGATGTCTCTTTTAAGGAGTCACTGTTCAATGATGGCCCCAGGCCTGAACACTGCATGCTAAACGTATGATCCATTTGAAAGGTTAATAATTTCCTGATGACAATAAGCTACCTGAGTCAGACATACTATTACTTCAGTTTTATATCTCAAAAAAACAATTAAATACATTTTACTATCCTGTGCCTACTATTACAATTACTCTTTCCAGATTTGTTAACTGATGTGTTGTTTTGGAATGACTGTCTATTATGACAATGTACTATTAAAATACCAATTATTATAGATGTATGCATTAGTATATAGGCTACCATAAGAAACATTCATTTCATTTAAGCTCACTTATAATTTCAAGAAAATGCCTATTTAAAAAAAGAAGAGCATTAGCAACATAAACAGTAAAAATACAAACACATAAATACTCAACGGCAATTTATTTCATTATTTTGTTTATTAACTCATTACGGATGAGTGCGCCTTCAGGCATTTTTGCAATTATCTCCTAATGTGCCTCTAGGTGTCAGATATTGAATATTCATATTTGCATTAATAATTCCAAAACCATGCTACATACAAGGTATCAGAGTGTTTTATCTTGAAGCATACATGATGGCAAACACAGTTGTATTGATATTTGACATTGTTAATGAGTATTTGTTAGAAATGTAAGGTGATTACTTCATTTTTTAAAGGCTCAAGCCATACCTACTGGCAGTTAAAAGTACACATTCAAAAGACCTGTACTGGAGGGAATGAGTTAATGTGTTAACTTAAGACAGCCAGTAAGGATCGAAGGGCCCATTTTCAGTTACCATCTTTATACAAAGCAAAGCTAGTTTAATGGTCTAATTACAATATAATGAAAGTTCAGAATAAAATGGTATATAGTTCTACAGTTAGCAAGAAACAAATCTCCCTTTTCAGAGAGCAGGAATTAACATTTGCGGGTCTATATTAGATAACTGAACGGTTGAAAGTTCGACTGTTATATGGTCGACACCATATGATCAAACTTTCTAAAGTTCGAATATCTAATAAAAAAAATAAAGTAAAGAAAAGAACACACTGTGAACAAGCACCAACACTTCACTCAGCTCGATGAAGAAATAAATGTAAAAAGCTGTTCTTATTCACTTTAATACCAAAACAAAATAAAATTAAGCGCTTTTCATTTGGGAAATATCCAAACTTCAAAAATGTTCTTGCTCTACATCTGATGAAGTTTGGATATTTCCCAAACAAAAAGCGCTTAATTTTATTTTGTTTTGGTATTAAAGTGAATAAGAATGGCTTTTTACATTCATTTCTTCATCGAGCTGAGTGAAGTGTTGGTGCTTGTTCACAGTGTGTTCTTTTCTTCAGTTTTTCATCTGTCAGTTCGTTTTCTGCTTAAAAAAAATAAACTACACAAAACACCTACCTAAACGGTCTAAGCAGGGGGGCAAGCCCCCCTGCACCCCCCACATGGGGGGCTGCACCCCTGACACCCCCACTCTTTAAATATACCAATTCCAAGATCACACTATAGTTCAGAAGAGGGAAATCTTCTCATTTCACACTGTATGGAGATCTCTGTTACAATGTTCGATCATTCAAAAATCTAATCATATGGTGTTGAACATATGAGACTCGAAATTTTGAATGTTTGAATATTCAATACAGACCCACATTTGCCGCAGGAAAAAATATTTTTCCTGACAGCTTATTTAAGTATTTCATGAAAGTGGTTGCTAGTATGAGACATGAACTGGTAAAAAAAATTAAAAATCAGGATGTGGTGGTGGGAATTTGATGCTTAGTGGAACTGTATTCCATAGTTTAGGTCTAAGCAGAATATGATTACATTCACTGCTGCAGTATTCTTAATATATGGAATTCCTTGCTGTGGAAGCTTGACATCCAGCCAGTCTACTAAAGACTCCTGTTGCTTTAAAGGTGCACCTAACATCACCCAAATGCTCCTTGCATAGTATAGGTCATAAAGGTGATGTTCAGGCCTACCATAGAAATAACTTCTTTGCCGCCAGTCCAAATGTATTTTTTCAACATCGGTCTGTTTACCTGTATCTGTTTTCTGTCAGCTGAATGCATTTTCATTCTCCAGTGACTGGATACACCTGCTTGCAGATAAGTGCCCTGTTGGGTTTTTCTTTTTTCTTGTTTTATTTTGTGTTCCTTGGGGTTAATGTCATCTAGGAAGGGTAAATGCCAGTGTGAGAGACAGATTCCCCTTAAAGACCACCACAATACTTGTCTTTTTTGTCCAGGAGCTTCTCATAACTATACATCTTGTTCTATTTGTCAGGCATTCATTCTGAAAACCCTTCACAATAGATTTTCTTCCCTTTCCTTGTATCTTAAGCTTCATGCTAAAGATACAATGGAAGGAATCTCCCACCCTCAGGGTCAACCGGTAAGGAAGAAGGTGAAAAAGGTATAGGTTCATAGGTTCATAGGTTCATACTAGGCTATCTGCCCGAGGGCATTTACAAGCCTCCTAGCAGCATTTAGTTACGGCTTTACCCCCCCCTGAAGGGAACTATATATTTTTTTTTTTTTGGTGTCGTCGAGCAGTGACACTGAGACTGAGGTAATATATCCTCTCCCATCTCTTGGATCCATCCATTTGGTCAAGATTTCTCTTGAACAAGGCCCTCTGCCTGCTCTGCTCACCATTCCATTTTTTTTTGTTCCACAGCATAGGGAATCTATCCTCCCCCAATCTATCCCTCATTAATAATCAAGGTTAAGTCTAAAGTCTCCTCTCCTTGTGGCTCTGATGGATCTTTTTTTTTTGAAGCTGATCTATATTCATCTGCTTGACATTTTGTTGCTCAGTTGTGCTGGCAGAGTCCCTCTGAGCAAGGTGAGAGGACTGATAGAGCAGCGGGAGTTCTTTGTTCAATAGCAGCAGGACAGATTTTTGAGACTTTATCCTTTTGGTGAGAAACTTTTTGGGCTCTTCCAGCTGCTGCAGTGTCCAGTCAGATACATTCCGAATGGGGCATTGTACTCATGATTGGTCTGATGAGTTGTGAGTAAAGGAGACTATGACCTCCCTTGATCTAGATGAGAATCCTTCATGATAGGGCTAGATCATGAGAAGGTTCTTCTAACTACTTTAGCTACATGGGTGTCGAATGACAGACTACTACTAACAACCTAGGTCCCCTCCCTGATAACTTCTTCTGTCCCTGGGTCCCCACCTATGGCTCCTGTTTGGTAGCTAGGGGTTTTTTCCCGGGTGTATTTGGGTTTTTGGTTGCATTTTTTAGGCCGTTTTAGGCACAGTGGCTACCAAGGCGTGGCTTATCCGTTTGAGTGAGACCCTTTATCTGATACCCTGTTTTGGGTCTGTTGCAGATGTCTGCAAACCTTGTGCAGTCATAACCAGAACTTTGTCATCTCATAACCCTGTAGTGGTGCAAAACAGAAGCGTAACCCCTTGCCAGGTGGGAGTGGACAGAGGACAGACTGAGTGTCAGAGTTGGACACTGACAGTGTGGGGCTGACCACTTGACCAATGTCCTCAGCCTCTGACCCTGTGGGCAGCTGTCCTTTGGCAGTTGACTTGTCCATCTTGTGATTTATGGGTTCGAGTGGCCTATGATCAAGTTTTTAGCTAGCCCCAGGTGGAGAGGTGTATCGAAGGCTGCCTTGTATGAGAGGGCAGGCTGGCTGGTGAGGTAGTCAAAAAGGTATGCTTTTTTTTAATCAATGGCTTTGGTGACTGTTTACTGCCAGTCAACCAAGTTTAAAAAATTGAATCCATTTATGTCTTAAAAAACCAGGTCCATTATGATCCAACCATTATTGATGTCCTCTCCATGACTGTCGGGCATGGCTTTGCAGCTTTAGGGGGGTAGCAAAACTGTGAAGTGGTTCCACAGCCCGTGTTTCCACTCCCCACTGGCAGTAGAAGTTGTAAAAACTTGATTAAACAGCTGTCCCTAGCTGTGGGTTTAATTCCTCAGTGAGTTCATGGAGTTAACAAGCTGTCACACCTGTTTTGGATGGGGATGCTGTGTTTTTTGCTTTGGAGAGAGCAGTTCTCACTTGGGTGCTGGAGATGTTTTGTCCAGCCTCTGCCAGGTGTTTCTCCCAAGGGCATTACAAACCTGGACACTCACATGGCTGTGTTGTCAGATTTCTCTGCTGTGACCGTGTTGGAGGCCAGTAAGGATCCGGCTGTCAGCACATCCAAAGAGCCATTGCAGGCATCCATCTCAGATATTCAGGGGGAACCACAGTTGATTTTTTTCCAAGGGGCTCAGGGGAGTTCCTCCGTTTTTAGTTGGGGAAAAAGTTTCTACTACAGTTCTTGACTGTCATCCTAGGTCTGAGCCTTCTCAGTTTTTTGGAGGGGACGTTCCCTTAAAAAAGAAACAAAAACTTAGACATGTTTATACCACTCCTAGGGATACACAAAGGGACAGTCAGGCCTTTACTCAGGGGCTATTTACTGCTTTAATTCCCTTAAAGCTTCCTCAAGGGGTTTTGGTTCCTGCTCCTCATTGATCCTCTACTCTCCTTAAAAGGCCTAGAGAAAAAGATTCTTCTGAGGATGAGCCAGATTCTTCTGAGTATGAGTCGGATTCTTCTGATGATGAATCCTTGACTTATTCTACTCAAATTCCTTCCCCTTTAGACTATGGGTCAGAGGAGAAGGACTCTATTAGTGCAGATATTCCTTTTGAGGAAATTTCCTTTGGGGACACACTCTCTAGGATGATGGATTTTTTTTTAAGTGGGATTGTGCCCAAGTCTCTGATAAATATAAGACATGCTATGGAGTTACTGGAGTTGGAATCTCCTAAGCTTGCCACTATTCCTCCTGTTTTGGCTGCTTTGCTGGATGCTTTTACAATGCCTCTAATGCACCTGATTTTCTGCCCCCCTGCTCCCAAGAAACTTGACATGTTTTATAGGGTGACTGAGGATTGTTCTTTTTTATATAAATGTCCTGCTGCTGACCCCTTTGTAGTGACTGTAGCCTCAATTGCTTCCTTCACTCAAGTTGTTACTTTCTGATAAGGATAGCAGAACTATGGAAAGTTTGGCTAAGAAGGTTTACACTTCTGCTACCCTAGGTTTTAGGGCTATTAATTATCATTGTTAGGAGTTGGGAGGGTGGCTTAATGGATAAGGTGTTTACCTTACAAACACAAGGTTCAGGGTTTGAGTCTCACAGGGGATAATTGGCTAGGCTTAAAATGGCTCGCAAGGGCAGTTAGCTTACTACTAACCTATGAATCAGACCCATATGTCTAGGTATGTGTTGGCTCATATTTATCAGGCTTGTCAACTTATTGCTGATTTTCCAGACTCTGAGGGTAAAACTTCTGTTCTTTAGTTGCTAGGGACTTCCTCTCAAGTTGTTCATCATTCTGTTAAATGTAGTTATGATGTGGTGGATGCCTCTTCTAGGGCTGCTGTTTTTGGTTCAGTGATGAGGAGGTATTCTGGACTTAGGCTTCAACATTTACTTGATGATATTAAAGCTAAGTTTATGTATGCACCCCTGAATTCTAAACCTTTGTTTAGAGAAGTGGTTGCTGATTTGTTTAAGTCCTTTTATGTTAAGGTTAAGACCTTACAGAGCTTACACGTGTGTTTGTTTCTCCTGTGCATAAATTTCAGAGAGACTACCCCATTAAGCTTGCCTTTGTTCGTAGGCAATCCCACCCTCCTACTAAAGGTAAGAAGAGTGACAAATGGGCTTCTCGTGCTAAGGCTCTTCAATTTTAGGGACCCTGAAGCCTTATTTTCCAGACAAACCAGCTTTTTTATGACTATTGGTCCCTTCCCAGCCACATTCCTCTTTCTCTTCACCTTTCTATTTTTACTCTTCTGTTTGGCTTCAGATCACTCAAGATTCTTGGATTCTGTTAATCATTCATCAGGGGTACTTCATAGTGTGGAAATCCCATCCTTCACTGGTGGATTCAGCAGTTGTCTCCAAGTATCCCTTTTCATCCCCCTCTTCCCTCTTAGGAATTGATCACAGATGCTTCAGACATGGGATGGGGGCGACATTTGGCTCCCTAAAAGTTTAGAGGGAGTGGTTGCCTCATCAGCAGAAGGAGCGCATCAGTGTCAAAGAGATGAGAGCTCTTCTGCTGGCTCTTCAGGCCTCTTATCCTCTTTTCTCTCCATGGCTTGTAAAGGTGTTCACAAACAATACCGTAGTGATGTGGTTTATCAACAAACAAGGAGGAACAAGAACATATCGTTTTTGCCAGTTGGCATTTCTGTTATGGGATCTTGCTGTCAAATATCAAGTGACTCTTCAGGCAGTTTATATCCCTTCTGCACAGAACATTGTGGTTGATACTCTGAGCATGTCCTTAACTCAGTGCCACAAACAGATGCTTCACAGGGATGTGTTTCTGGACATTATCCACCAGTATGGTACTGAAGTGGATCTTTTTGCCTCTCCTCTCAACAGACAACTTCTTCTGTTTTGTGCCAGAGTCCCAGGTCCTTTGGAATGGGAGGTGGATGCCCTCTCATTTTCTTCCCCCCTTATTCCAAAAGTCCTGTTCAAAATTCAACAGGATGTTCCCAAAATCTTGTTGGTGACTTACTTTTGGCTGGGACAGCACTGGTTCTCTCTTCTTCTGCATTTAGCCAAGGGCAATCATCACAAGTTACCTCACAGGGTGGATCTACTCTCACAAGACAAGGGAGTCTCATCCATTCCCACCTGTCCACACTTCAACTGACACTGTGGGTAATAGGATTTTGATTCTTCAGACACTTTTTTTCTGAGGACGTGCTGCACGTCCTGCAGGAGGCCAGGAAACCTACTACTAGGAATCCTATTTATCCAAATGGAAGAGGTTTTCTATTTGGTATCTCTCTCGTAACCTGAACCCACATACTGTGAATGTTCCTTTAGTTCTCTCTTATTAGTGTGAGTTGCTCAATGCTGGTTTGGCCTAGTCTTCTGTTAAGGCCCACTTATCAGCTATTTCTGCTTCTCTGCTTTTTTCTTCTCCTTTAGCTTCTAGATTTGAGATGAAACAATTTCTCAAAGACGACCTCCCAGGAAGTCTGTTCCACCTCCTTAGGATCTTAATTTTGTTTTGGAGAAGTTGACACAAGCTCCTTTTGAGCCTGTTGCTTCAGTTTCCTTGCAAGATTGTTCCTGGAAGACTCTTCTTTTGTTAGCTCTTACTTCTGCCAGATGGATGTCTGAGTTACAGGCCCTTATGGCTTGTCCTCCTTTTTTGATCTTCCATGAGGACAGTGTGCCCTTGTGTAATAATCCTTCTTTTATGCCTAAGGTGGTTAATGAGCTATCACTGAATCAGTCTATTAATCTGCCTACTTTTTCCCCTCTGTAAACTGACAGTGAGAGGGTGCTGCATACTTTGGATCTGCATATGCAACTCAGGGTTTATTTGAATAAGACTAAGGCTAGGCTATTAGAAAATATGACCAGTTATTTATTTCTTTTCATCCTAGATCTTTGGGACTTGCTGTGTCCAAGTAAATTATTTATTCTTGGATTTCTAAGGCTATTTCATTTTGTTACAGTTTTGATGGCAAAAGCCTTCTCTCTTCAGTCAAGGCTCATTCTACTAGAGTTGTGGCTTCTTTTGGAGATTTTTTTCAAAGACGTAGATACTAATTCTGTTCTTGAAGCAGCTACTTGGACTTCTGTGCTTACCTTTAACAAGCACTACAAGTCAGATATTATCTCTAGAGCTAGGGATGGTTTTGCTAGTGCTCTTCTTCATGGCTTTATAGGGGACTCTTCTGCTCCTTCCCCCTCCCTAGTTTCCTCTTGAGCTTTGGCACTCTCCCATATGTTAAGGCTACTGCAGAAGTGAATATAAGGACATAGTACAGTTGTGTAAAATCTTGCCATAATGGTAAATGTCCTTGCCATCACTGCTGCAGTATTCGCTCCCTCCCTCCTTCCCCAGTACAGACTACCTTTTGGGAGCCTTGTACTGGTGCTCCTACTAGTAGGCTTGAACATCACCTTTTTGCCAATGCTACTCAAGGAGTATTTGGATGACATTCGGCCTACCTTTAAAGCAACAGTAGTCTTTTGTAGACTGGCTGGATGTCGGGCTTCCATGACAGGGAATCGCACATGTTAAGAATACTGCAGCAGTGAAGGCAAGGACATCTATCATTATGGTAAGATTTTACACAAGTGTACTTTTTTGCTCAGCTCTCTGATGAAGAGTTTGAGCTGAGAAGAGTGAAGGGTTTGAAACTGATTGATCAAGCATATTAGATGAAAGTTTTATTTTAATGGAAGAAGCTTGGTGGGTGACAGCGGCTAACGTGAAAGATTTTGTAAGTCATTTTGAAGATAATCTGGCTCTTGGGGGACCTGGTAAGCTATTTGCCGTAGTGACAGAGGTTCAGTGGTACAATATTGTGTTTAACAGAACCTGGAATATTTTGCATTTGACAGAGAATGCTGCTGCCATAAGTGGAAGCCATAGATTCATAAATAAATACTACATTATCAGTCTGCAGACTAGTAAAGCCTAGCTAGTAATGAGTGGTTGGAATCAAACCCTGTAATTTCTATCTGTAATATAAAGACCTTAACCATTATACCAACCCCTCTCCCAAGAAGGCTGTTTATAACTTAGCATGGTTTCATTTTTCTTAAACATATGGAAATAAAAACAGAGCAAACTGTCTTGAGGCGATTTAAATATAGAGCTGATGGAGGATGGAAATGAATTTGAAGTATAGATGACTACATCATTAACATAAAATGATGCAGTGTGATTGAATATGGTAAAATGACTACATCATTAACAAAACGATGCAGTGTGATTGAATATGGCAAAATGACTACATCATTATCATAAAACGATGTAGTGTGATTGAATATGGCAAAATGACTACATCATTAACATAAAACGATGCAGTGTGATTGAATATGGCAAAATGACTACATCATTAACATAAAACGATGCAGTGTGATTGAATATGGCAAAATGACTACATCATTAACATAAAACGATGCAGTGTGATTGAATATGGCAAAATGACTACATCATTAACATAAAACGATGCAGTGTGATTGAATATGGTAAAATTACTACATCATTAACATAAAACGATGCAGTGTGATTGAATATGGTAAAATTACTACATCATTAACATAAAACGATGCAGTGTGATTGAATATGGTAAAATGACTACATCATTAACATAAAACGATGCAGTGTGATTGAATATGGTAAAATGACTACATCATTAACATAAAAGCGATGCAGTGTGATTGAATATGGCAAAATGACTACATCATTAACATAAAACGATGCAGTGTGATTGAATATGGTAAAATGACTACATCATTAACATAAAACGATGCAGTGTGATTGAATATGGTAAAATGACTACATCATTAACATAAAACGATGCAGTGTGATTGAATATGGTAAAATGACTACATCATTAACATAAAACGATGCAGTGTGATTGAATATGGTAAAATGACTACATCATTAACATAAAACGATGCAGTGTGATTGAATATGGTAAAATGACTACATCATTAACATAAAACGATGCAGTGTGATTGAATATGGTAAAATGACTACATCATTAACATAAAACGATGCAGTGTGATTGAATATGGTAAAATTACTACATCATTAACATAAAACGATGCAGTGTGATTGAATATGGCAAAATGACTACATCATTAACATAAAACGATGCAGTGTGTTTGAATATGGTAAACAGTACGAGAACAGGAATGGAACTCTGGAGGAAGCTAACCTACTGAGGATGTGACTAGAAGTTCCCTACATTAAATGAGAAGGACCACTGACTGAAGTAACTCCACATCCACTGAAGACATGCAGTAGGTAGACAATAATACGCTAATTCTTGTAGGACAAGGATTGCTGCAATAAATCAAAGGTTTTGCTTAAGTCAATAAGGGCTGCACTAGTGAGTTTTCCTTCATTCATATTAGTAAGAATATGATGAGTGAGGCAGACTACATTGCTCCTTTTGTCAAGCCACATTACTGGAGCTTAAATTGATTAAAGGAATTAAGATGAGAAGGAGGGGAACATGCAACTTTCTCTAGAATGGTTGATAGTATGGAATTAAATAATATGAGCTGATGCAAGTAAGGAGGGAGTTTCCTTGATTGAGATTAGGTACTGTTGTAAATGCCTTGCAAGATAGGGGAAGATGCCATTTATTAATGAAAGTTTGTAGATAAGATGAAAGTGCTTGGCTATAAAAAAATATCAGAAGTTTTTACAAATTTAGAGTACATGCAATATGAGCCTGCAAATCCCCAAATGAGTAATTTTCATAGCCAGTTATTTACTTTTTGGATGCGTACATTTTGTATGGAGCAGGTGAGATGAAATCTTACATAAGTTAAGATTATTACGTAAATTTTAAGTAAGGTTCAGTATAAGAATGATATTAATTGGCAATGACACAGATATGCAAGATGGGATTTTAAACTGTTTAGCAAACAGTTTGGATATGTCACAAAACCCAGAAGAAACACAATAATATTTAAAAGGGTATCAAAAGACTTGTGTACAAGCAACAACTGGATCATACTTTAAAAGTAGTTTGAATAAAGTAATGCCCCATAAGCAATAAATAGTTGTGCTTTGGTCGTATTTACCCTTGGCACTTCCCATGTAGAAACAACCCTGCCTTGTATAAGCAAGTGGTTTTGATCTGTAAATAAGAAACCTTCTTAGAAGGAATTTTCTTATGACAAACATTGTGGATAAACCAGGCTATTGCTAGTTTAAATCAACTATTCAAGGATGGCTTGTTTTGTTAATTTATATAAGAATAATGGAAGGCAAAGGAGACCACTACAATAAACTGCAGAGCAAAATGAGATGTTGACAATAACCTTCCAAGTTCCAAATTTTTTTTTAAGAAATATCTATCTTTATGAATCAAAGCATTATGAACTACATGTTGACCATTTCTTGATGTTTTTATAGATGTTCCCCATGGTTTAGAAGGTGATAAGCAGCAGAACCCTAAATCTTTCAAAATGATTTTATTTGTTGCTTTGTTTTTGTGCAATTCATTTTATGATACACTTCAGTGTTGCCATTTGATAGTGCAGTAGCTACCACAGCCTAAATACAGAAATACCGAGCTCACCAAATAATTAATTTAAAGGGTGGCAGTTGGCATAATGGTTAGGGTGCTTACCTTGCAGACACAAGGTGTAGTATTTGATTCTTAACTTTAGTGGGAAATTGGGTAGACTCAAAATAGCTTGCTAGGGCAATGAGCTTAATACTTACCTATGAAACTAATAAAGCACATGTATTTGTTTTAAATATTATACTTATTTTTTATTTAATAAAACGTTCTGTGGTACATTCACTGACTTTTTTAACTACTTGTGATATTTTATTAATTAGTGAGCCATTCTCATCAACAACAAAGTGCTTCTTTGTGAAGAGCATATTGACCATACGATCATTTACGAGCTCTTTATGTGAAACATCATCTGACTGGTTGCAACTGTGCAGGTAACAGTTAAATGAAAACTGTAGTTGCTACTGTGTTGTTTTTCCTCCTTTACCTACAACATGCAATCATCCTAAATTAGTTACTTTACATAGGGGTACAAAATCAGTTACTGCGGTGGTGGTGCTGCGGTAGCGATGTCGCCTCACAGTAAGATGTTGTCCTGTTCAATTCTCAGCTAGTGCGCCTTCTCTGTGGTGACATGCATGAATGGGCGTACCTTTGTTGAAGGTTGTGCATCAGGGCTGGCAACTCGGCACGTAAAAATCTACTGCCAATTATTAGTGGACCGGAGTTCCGCTGTGGCGACCCCTAACCGGGAAAAGCCGAAAGACACAACAACAACATAGGGGTACAAAATCATATAATTAAAATGAATGAAATAGCATTTACTGAAGAAATCACAAGATGTCTTTTGCATTAAACCACTTTTGTGGAGTTAAACTACATCTCTGTATTATAGTCATTAACATTTATTTCTCTCCTTTTTAGAAAAACAATAAGACACAGGATTAAGATATTTTTCAGTAACACGTACAGCTGCTAAAAGTAGATATATATATATATTTTATTTCATCTTAAAACTGTCAATTACTGCTGCATGTTGTTCTCTGCAGGACCAACAAGTTTACTGCACAGATATTGCATGAAATGGAAGCATGGTGTAGTACTCATACACTCAATCAAAATATAAGATATTGAACACAGATGAACAGAATGTCAGAATATTGAAAAAAGTAACACTGAAGCATGTAATAATACAAGCAGTATAAAGAACAAGGCAGATGTTTTACTTAAAAATGTATTTATTTATTTTTATTTATTTGATTTTGTTTACCAGGAAAGTCTAACTGGACTGAAATTATCCTCTTTTTGGCCGAGCCCCAAGGAGAAAAGCCCCACAAAAGTTATGTATGCAATGGCGATCATACAGACATGAAACACAGTATGCTATATTAATAACATGCAAAAGCAGGTTGTCTAAAGCAGGAAAACAGACATAATACACTTTGACCTGTGCTTAATGTACAGTTTAATTCACAAAGAAGTTATGAATTGAAGAAATTGTCTATAGTGCTTTAGGCAAACCTGGGCACTATAGAATTTATGGATGAGTTGTAGGGGGAAGGGCAAAAGTATAGAATGAGAAATGCCAAGGAGGACAGGGTAGTTACAGCTTGTGACCCTATACGGTGTGGATGGTATAGGTGAGAGGAGAAAAGAAAGAGAGAAGTATAATTAGTTGGGGGAGTGAGGTTGTTATAGTGGCATTGCCCATAGTTTTCTAAGCAGAGTTTAGGAGTTCTTTTGGAATTTGTGGGGCTGTTGATTTGCAGATCAATGTGGGTAGTAAGCTACAGAGTTTAGTCACATGATTGCTGTACAGATATCATTTTTGATAATTATGCAACTGTAGGATCTGCAATTGTGGTTTTTGGCAAATGTTCCTACTTTTTTGTTGGACTGCTTATGTTTTGAGAGCATAAATGATCAGGGGTAGGTGTATAGTAGATGGAAAAATGTAGGCAGTAGCCTTTGCTTTTCATGCATGGTCAGACAGGAAATCATTGGCTCAGCATAGCAGGCCTAAGTTTTGTGATTATATAGATATATATATATATATATATATATAGATATATATATATATATATGTGATTATATAGGTTACATTCCAGGTGTTCATCTCTAGTAACACCTAATAACTTTGTGTGTGGGGCTAGTTCTATGGTAGTACCATTGAATGAGTGGAGTGACATGTGGCCAAGCTGAAGAGAGGAGGATTATGGAGAAAACAGCTTGGGTTTAGTGTTTTTGGGATTGATGATGTTGGAGTTGTTAAGCCATGCTTCAGCACCACATAAGAAAAGTTATGTGACTTCTTGAAGGGTGGAGATGGACAGACTAGAGTCATTTATTGTAGGCTCATCAGCATATTGTATAGAATATGAGTTATATGAGGTGCAGGGATGATCTTTGATGAAGATATCAAAAGCATTGGACCATGGATGGATCCCTGTTAGGAGAAAGGGTGACTTTTTGTGTAGGAGTGAGCCTGATGTAGTGGACGTAAGTTAATCTTATTTTAGAATGGGGTGAAAGTAGTGTATTTTGAGTAGGTGAATAGACTTAAAATGACTGAGGTATGGTGCGATATCTATGAAAGGTAGAGTAAGGAGGGGGTCTGGATGTTGGTTTGCTTAGGGAATGATACTGTGTTGTACAGCACGGAGTGGTACTTAGTTAAAATAGTTATAGAAATTAAGATGGCTGCAGAATTCTGAGTAAAAACATGTTTAGAGATGAGAGACCTTATGTGAAATAGGTTGAATAGGAGGTAAGTCTGTCGCAGTTGTGGGACTGGAGGAAGAATAGTGGTGTTGAGATAGAGATGGGGTTGTATATAACAGACTTTGAGTTTATAGGGGAATTGGTTGGTGAGATGGACTGCAAGAGGAAGAGGATTGTTTGGTGAGTGGGAAGGGGAGTGGCTAGCTAAGTATAAAAGTAGAGTAAGTGGGTGGGAATTGAGGTTTAGGTAGGGGAGTGAAGCAGGTTTGATCCAGGCAGGGTACGAAGTCTCACTCTTCAGTGACAAAAAATCAAAAAAATATCTTTTTAATCCTACAAAAGGTAAGTATGCAGAGAGAAAAATAGCCAAGGAGAGAGACTTTCTCTGCTTCATCAACAGCGAACACTTTGTTTAGCTGAGCAATTTTCCCTATTTATGTGTTGGGAGCATTGCCCCTCTCAACCATCACATGTGGGGGCTCTGTACCTCATACTCCCACTCTTTTTATATACTAGTTAATAGGTAATGTTACCATAAATGTAAAAGGAATTCCTAGTTTTCTAGCAAAGCCAAACTTTTTCTCTATCTGGTTCTATGGCACAAAGGAAAGAAAACCTGACAGTGACCCAAATGACTTGAGTTTGAATACCAGATTGGCTGTTTGACATACGGGGTGGGGGAGGGTGGGAATAAATGGCTTGTACCAGCTCACTCATCCTGAGAGGAGAGAATAGTGGTTTCCCTGTTAGCCTGTTTGTCTCCTTACAAATGGAGGTTTGTAGGTCACAAAGACCATTGGGCTCAGCTCTTACAAGCCTGTGAAACTACTTCTTATTAATATGTAAATGTGAGCTCAAACAAATCATGAAAGTACGTGGAAGCCTCTACAGTGATGAGAGTAACCACAACAAAGTGATGCTAGGGGCTTAAGTAGAAACCCCCTGATGGCTGGCAGAATGATGGCCCAAGTGAGTGGCTGTCAACTTACAGGGAACAAATGTTCCAGGAGCAACAATCCCTTTGTTAGGAATGAATGGGCCAATGTATCTTAAGATTTCTGATGGTCAGCAGACAGTAAATATCAAAAGAGGATTTTTAGTAGATACAGTCAACTCTTTCCACATTAGAACTTATGTGTAGGACAAACAAAGAAAGACACTGATACATCATATACTGACTCTTTCATTTTTTTTCTATTTACAGCTTAAAAATGTATCTTTTAACAATTTTATTGAAAAGTACCACGCTATACCAATAACTACATCTGGCAATACCGTAAACACAAGCTATTTAAAATTTTTATTAACTTTGTATTAATTCCAGTTATGAAACCAAATGTATCTTATGTTAAATATTTTCATGCATATAAAAATGTACACAATAAAGCATTCAGTTCTTTAAAGTCAGAGTCTTTTCTAAATAATATACAAAGCTTGTTAACATTTATTTATTTATTTATTGAGTTCCAGTTTTAAATAGGTAGGTGGACTGGTCACCAGACTTTTTCAGTTATGGCCTGAGCCCCTAGTGCATAACACAGAAAAGAAGAGAATTATTAATGCAGCAAACAGAATCATGTAGTCAAGATACAGAATACAATTTGAAACAAACATTTTACAGAAAAAAGGGTACCACAGAGAGGCCTACCTGGTTTATACAACTTATTACATTTTATTTCCAACTGATAGTCCATTTTTCATTCAACATGGGTACTTTCCTAGCAGACCTAGGTCTCCTTCAACTCATAAAAAAACCAACAAGATCAAAACCCAAGCCCTCTGAACACTTCATACTCGACCTGATTAACAAACATACCAAATTCCATCTCCAGCATAAACATTCTGCCACCATCACTAACTACTGTTCAATCTCCTTTACAATTGTCAATCATCATAAAAAACTACCACCAATATTAAAATAATTCAAAAACTAGATTATCACTAATACTGGCAAACTTAGAACGTTTCTCACAGCCCACAGCTGGAACCATATTTTCTCCTTACATGATCCTAATGCAGCGACTGTAATCCTAACCAAGTTTCTACTCCAGCTGCAAGACAAATTCTTCTCACTCATCCACAGGCTTTATAAACCTATCAAACTGAACGGCTATCCACTGAACTCAAACATGTTTTAATGCTAAGGGATGAAGCATGGAAAAAATGGAAAGAACCCCCCCACAACTGAAAATCACACCTCCTTTGTAGCCTTACATAACCAAGCCAAGAAGTCCATCAGAAGACTCAAAAGAAATCTCCAAAGAAAGAAACAAATTACCCTCTTACATTCCCCCAAACACTTTTGGAAACAAGTTAACTTTCTTACATGATGAAAATCTGCTCATTATACCCCGTCTACACATACAATTCAACGTGGAACAACAATACTTTCTCCAGAAGTTTGTCTTCAACAATTTATCACTCTCCTATCATAAACCCCACACCTTACACAGATCATGCATTGCCTACACTGCCGCTGTTCAGCCCCATCTTCTACTTCAAATGCATAGAGCTCAAAGAAGTCTCTATTCTTCCTGAAAATATTTCCACTGACACCTCTCCTGGATCTTACAACATAAACCCCTGCTTCATATATCAAATCAGAGATCATCTAGGTTTTCCTGTCACACATATAATCTATGCCTGATAGAAAACATCATGACACAGATTTGGAAAACTGCTCTGTTTAACTCTTCCTAAATTACCAACACAAAAGATACCTCCCACTTCCATACACTATCCATCTTCCCAATTCTAGGCAAACTTTTAGAAATTATAGTTTACGTAAAACTCTTTCTCTCTCTCTCTGTCTCTGTCTCTCTCTCTCTCTCTCTCTCTATATATATATATATATATATATATATATTTTTTCTTTTTTTTTATAACCAACGTGCCACCTGCTCTCCTCAAAACAGCAAGGATTTCGGCCTGGACAGAGTAATATGATAGCACTTACTGACAACATCTTGCAAAACTCTAATAGTGGCCTTCATACATATTTATAGACCTGGCAAAGGCATTTGACCTTATTGACCAGTGTCTCATCCAAAACAAACTAATAAAAACTGGTACCAGTCCAGACATGGCTTCCTAGTTTAAAAACTTCCTCACTGACGGATACTTCAAAGTTAAAATAGGATCCTCCCAATCAGAATCTTCACCTGTTAACAAAGGTGTAGCACAAGGATCCATTCTTGCCCCCTCCTCTTCTTTATATTTATAAACAAACTTCCATGTGACCTCCACCATCTACCACTTATCCTATATGCTGACGACATGGACATTTTCCAGTTAGATCACTCTCACACCAACATTCAGTGCCAACTACAGCTGGATACATGACCTCCACCAGTGGCTTATAAACCACAAACTATTTCTTAATTCCACCAAGAGTAAAACTATGCTCTTTGGACTCCACAGAAAATTGATCAAGCCCCTAACTCTTTAACATTTGTTGACCTACACAAACATTCCATAAAGGCAGCATCCCCTACCTAGGATTATGGCTTGATCACTCACTAAACTTCCATTTTACATAGACAATGTGAGAGCCAAAATAAACTCCCTTCTCTTCAGGGCCAAAAAGATCTATACTTTTTTATCCCACACAGTCAGAGAAGCCATTAGCAATGAAGTTCACCTTTCTCAGCTTGAATATGGGCTTCTAATTTTTGCTTCTGCCTCAAAGAAAAACATTACCACTCTCCAGACTTTATCTAACAACATGTGCTGATTCATTACAAACTCGCCTGTCTGTGAAAATCACTTTATCACCTTAGAACAAGCCAAATGGCTACCCATAAAACAAAGATCTAACCCTGAGTCTCAGCTCTACAAACAACTCCATCTCCACACATTTACTCATCTTGCAGTTAGACATCATGAAAAAACCTCCTGGTACAACCCAAAACACTATTTATGAGCCAAACCAACTCTCATTAACCCTAGAACCTAACTCCACTGTACGGCACAGGCTTTCTCCCCTCAGGCACTTACTCTAAGTTCTTCTCATTGAACTAAAGGAAATCGACACATTCCAAATTCAGAATGTAACTCAAAAAACACTTCTTCATCCAAGCCAAATGCTCCTGTTTCAATACAGAGTATATTGTCTAACACACTATCCCTATTTCCTATTTATGTCTCTCCTCGCTCAAGATTTATTGACGATTATGTATATTATATATATATATATATATATATATATATATATATATATATATATTAATATTTTACACTCTGCTTCCTTGTGCATTGCACTCTGTTTATTCACTAGAATGTATATATATATATATATATATATATATATATATATATATATTATATATATTAGTTTATTACACTCTGCTTCCTTGTACATTACACTCTGTTTATTCACTAGAATATATATCTATATATATATATATATATATATATATATATATATATATATATATATATATATAGATAGATATTTATATATGTGTATAGATATATATATACATATACATATACAGTTATATACATTTTTTTCTACGTAATTTGTCTGAACTACTCTGTTATTGCTTATATTTCTCTATTTTTGTTTGCAAAATATTTTGTATTTCACCTGTGATGAGCCTGAAATTGGTCAATATTGATCAGTGCACCACCCCAGTCAACAAATATAAATAAATAAATACCGACTATATTTGGCTTGTCAAGAGATACACAACTAGTCATTGTGTTGGAAAAGTGCTGTTTTTCACTGACTATCATCAGCTATTTTCAGTTGGTATAAATCAGAGGTTAGATCATTGATGAAAAGGCAGAAAAGAGCTGGCCCTAGTACAGAACTGTGGGATGCCTGTGTCAACAGTATTGTGATTCAAACATCCTTTTCTTGCATACACTTGAAATGTCCTGCTTTGTACTTAAGTCTAAACACACTTAATAGTTTCTGAGGAAAAGATGAATCTACTGAGATTGTCAAGGAGAGCATGATCTACAGTTTGAAAGCTCTTGTCATATATATGAATAGGCCACCTGTCAGTCTGAAATCATACAGCATAACACTACAAATCCAGGATAAAGCAAGTCTGTAACACTTTCTTGTGTTTACAAATGACTGCTGAAATATTCAACTGCATATGTAATAGCCAGTTCCTTTATATGCATGTGATGCACCATTTTTTGGTAGTACTCCCACTATTCAAAATCTTACATGACAAAGGTGAGGCACACTCTTCCTGAGGCTATATGTAGCTGTTGAGTATGAGTTAATCCAGATATGCATACTTCTCAGACAATTCTGTAACTTATGTAAATAATCAGCATCTTCTGTGCCACATTGAGCAACTGACATCCTCCAATCTTTTATAGCTGTCCCCTGCTACTACTGTTCTCCCTGGTCATCCTCAAGGAATGTATTGCATTTCAGTTGTTTTCTCCCTAAAACTAAGCAGCTCTGTAGAAACATAGCAAGCAGCAACACTGTAAACTGTCTGATAAAAACAATCCATAGAATAAAAAATATGTAACATTAGATTTTGATTACACTACTGATGAATAAACAGTTTTTTGAGCAGTACTACAGGCCAGGACCTGGCTCATTTCTGGGGACTAGACCTGTACCACTCAGCCACACTACAAGCAGTTTCAGTACACTCTTCACCCACTCCCACATCATTACATTTATTGACGAAAGCATATCAACTGACCCAACCCCTCACCATATCATAAACAATATTGGCCAAACATATCACCTGATGCTTCACTAGCAATATCAGCCAATATAGTCGACCAATTAAAACCTCTCTCTCTCAGTTCTGTTTATGCCCTTCAGTACATCAGGCAATGAACACCTCTCTAGACACTCATTGTTTCTGTTGCAGTTACGGTTTTACAGGGACAGGTTTCTAGCCTAGCGCTCCTTGGAGGGTGTACCACACATTCACATACATACTCAAACCAAGGGTCAGTTTAGAGTGTCCAATCCACCTACTGCATGTCTTTGTAATGTGGGAGGAAACCAGAACACTCAGAGGAAACCCACACAAATAAAGAGAGGACATGCAGACTTTGCATAGAAGGCACCCAGGCAAATAAAACCTATTAAATAATTAATTACAAATCAGAAAACTACAGTCTTTTTCCACATCCTTCTCCTATAAACCCTCCTACCCAATAGGTGCACCCCAAAATGCTGTTTTCTTCCTCCCATTTCCTTTCTGTAAAGTTCTATAAAATTATTTCACACCTCCCATCATGCATCTGGATCTACTCCCCCTAACAAGAACTTTAACTAATCTAAGTCATTTAACTACTTATGAATCATGCCCCACAGACACTCAAACCAAGTCCAACACAAAAACCTACTTACCCCTTGTCCATGGATACAGCTCCCTAATCTAGCCATCCCTGTTCAGCACAGACAAAATCTACTCAAAAAATATACATTACTAACCTACACCAAATGGAAAACCCCACATTCCACTGTAAAAAAGTATCAAAATTGCCTATCCATAATCTCAAAAACTCCAGCACCTACCCCAATAAACTAATAGAGAGTGGAGATGTACACCTCAGCTCTGGCACAGCACTAGGCCTAGCTAATCAAATCAAACAGCCCACCCATCCAAACCCCCTGTATAAATACTCTCCTGCTCAACAATTCTCTAAAACACAAAAAATGCCAGTTTATTCCAACAGTCTACAAATATATAATCTCAACACCAAAAGCATCTATAATAAGATAGCAGACCTTCATGAATGGATTTCTTTCCATCAACCCCACATCCTAGTTATCACTGAAAACTGATTAAGACCTGAAATTAAAGATGAATATACCATTGTTCCTGCTCACACCATTATTAGGAAAGACCGAATAGGTAAATGGGCTGGGTGTGTGACCATCATCTTTTAAGCCACCTTACAAATCCATACATACCTCCCAACTATTTCACAATACATATATATATCATTAATAACAAGATAAATTTGATCTACAAATTGACAATGCAGTTCAAAAAGACACACTGCTAACTTGGCTGTCTTTACAGAACAAAGCACCTATTAAGTAATCACAGTAAAAAAAAAATAGCTGCCACCTCCCTTCTCCTTCCTACCCTAGTATATGCATTAACAATATTCACAAATCTCATCGCCAAACACAAACTAGAAAGCACCTACAACAAAATTAGCAAATTCAACACCACTGGTTCAGAACCAAAAGTAGTTTGTTGTCTAGCACCTCAGTACAAAACCTTCTAGGAGTTACAAAATTCAGCTAAAAATATACTACCTTTTATACAAAGAACACAAACTCAATCAATAATCAATCAATAGTACAATCAAACAATTAAATAAAATACTTCCAATTAATCTCTCTATTCAGTCCAATAGGGACCAAAGTATCATATTTAAGAATAAAAACAGACTCTTTGTACAACAATTTTTCTTTCAAAAGAATTTCATCATTTTCAACAAATACTTGCTCTAAAATGTAATCTTGAAGCATAGAAAAATCACTTTCTGTGCATCTCTAAAATGACATCCCAAAATTGTGTCTTCCTTTTGATTCATGTCCCTGATGTGCTCCATTATCATCACTTTAAAACTTCTTTTGTTTCACCAATATGAAAGAGATCACAAGGGCATCTTAAGGCATAAATAACTCTCTTGCTGTTACATGTTTTAAGGTTGCATTTTAGAGCAGGTTGATGTTGTTTGTCTTTCGGATTCTCCCGGTTAGGGGTCGCCACAGCGGAACTCCGGTCCGCTAATGATTGGCAGTAGATTTTCACGAACGCCGAGGTGCCAGCTTGACATTCAACCTTCAATGAAGGCACACCCATTTACGCATGTCTTTCGAATGCCCACCCAACCATGGGGAGGACATGCAGACTCCACACAGAAGGCACTCCCCGCACTCCAGCCGAGAATTGAATGGGAGAACCTCTTGCTGTGAGGCAACAACGCTACCGCTGCACCACCGTGGATTGCATTTTAGAGCAAGTATTTGTTGAAAATTATGAAATTCTTTTGAAAGAAACTGAAGTACTGAGGTGCTAGAGAATAAATTACTTTTGGGTCTGAACTAGTGGTCTTGATTTTCTTAAAATTAGCAAATTCACCTACAGCCTCCCAAACTGATCCCATCACTGCACGATGCTCAACACCCTTATCTGGCTTGAACTGCATCAACACATACCTGCTAGCTACTCACAGCACACAAAATACTTCACCATCCATTTAAAATGCCCTCACTATTAAATCTCTTCATATGGCATCTTAACAAATAGAACCGTAAGATCCTCTGAACTTAAACTAACATTTGCTTATAAATAATAATTATTATTATGGTGACTCACTTCTGTTGCCATCTCCAAGACAGGGAACAAACCTTCAAACCATGTCAACTTTTTAAATAACCTGCAATAATTCAAATCCACCCTAAGGTATCACTTGGCAGCTAATAAGCCTTGCAACTATACCACACATACAGAATGAAGTATTCATTCCTAACCCTGCCCACTATGGATACCATACAGGTGTATTAGTATAGTATTTTTGATTTTACCCACAATGCCTTGAAAACGTATTTCCTTAACTTGATGTGCTTTGTAAATAATGTTTGTTGACCATTTGCTTTGAAATACTTTGTAAGTAATGTGTGTTGACCATTTTTATTTTGAACTGTTGAAAATGTATTTCTGTCTTTGTTTTGGAGCTATTCTCCTTGAGCCTCCCCTGATCATGGGCATTTCAGTTCCCAGCTGGACTTTCCTGGTAAACAAAAACAAACAAACAAAAAAAGTAAATAAAAATAAAATAATAGCCAGAAGAGGAACTTCTTGAAATGAGTGTAATAACTAGGCCATAATGTGGGGCATTGTTTATTCGCTATAATGAATTGGTGTCAGCATGTTTATTTAATATTCATTTCCATCATCTGTGCCTACTTCTGTCTATCCTTGTCAAGAATCTCAGTACTACAATCATGCATGACATGGTAACAGAGGAAACGTGCGTTTTGCAACACCTACCTAACACCCCCTATTGACCAGTTCTAGAAATGTGAGCCCTTTCCTGGATGTATTCCAGGTTAGACAGACTTAGCAGATCTTGCCACCAGTGAATAGTATCATTACAGTGCTGCTTACATTCTGTATAGGGAAGCAGTTTATCACCTTCATCAGGAAAGAGAGCCAGAGCCATATTATATACATACATACATATATATATATATATATATATATATATATATATATATATATATATATATATGGGTCTACTTTGACCCATCAAATTTACATTTAGTCAAATTTCACTTACCTGAGTTCACTTCTTCGAATCTTCAATACTCCAAAAGCATGGCCTGTCAAAATCCTTTCCCTGTGAAAGGAACCACTTGGCCACCATGGTGAACTTTCCCCTTTCTTCAGTGTAGTATGATCTTGGAGTTGATATATTTAAGTAGGGGTGGGGTGAAATCCCTCACATGCGGGTTGTGGAGGCAAAGTCTACCACTTTGGTGGGTTTAGTTTTGATCCATTTAGGTATTTACTCGTTGTGGCCAAGTTGTTCATAGATATATATATATATATATATATATATATATATATATATATATATACTGTGTGTGTGTGTGTGTGTGTGTGTGTGTGTGTGATATATAGATAGATATAGATATATATACACATACGCACACACACACACACACATACTGTATCTATCTATCTATCTATCTATCTATCTATCTATCTATCTGTCTGTATAAGAGAATTTAAGTACCTTTATCTGCACTTTTCTTTCAAAAAAAATACAGTATTTAAATTGTGGGGGTAGCCACATTCTTTGATTTCCTGTCCTTGCCTATTTAAGTGGTACAGTGTGAAATATTTTCTGCTTAATAACCTCAGCTTTGGCCGGCTAAGAACTTGCTGTATTCAACTGGACATATAAGAGAATTTAAGTACTTTTATCTGCACTTTTTTTTCAAAAAAATACAGTATTTAAATTGATTTTAACTGTGTGTTGCAGGAATATTAACTGAACTGGAAGTTAGTCAGTGTTTGCTGAATTTTGTTATTTGCTAGTAATTACAGGTGTGGGGGTAGCCACATTCTTTGATTTCCTATCCTTGCATATTTAAAGGGTACAGTGTGAAATATTTTCTGCTTAAAAACCTCAGCTTTGGCTGGCTAAGAACTTGCTGTATTCAACTGGATGTATAAGAGAATTTAAGTACCTTTATCTGCACTTTTTTTTCAAAAAATACAGTATTTAAATTGATTTTAACTGTGTGTTGCAGGAATATTAACTGAACTGGAAGTTTTGACTCTGCTCTTCAGTTTCTTAGTGGCCTTGAAACTGCCTGCCTCTCTTGTAAATTTGTGTTTGGATACTCCTTCTGGGCCCATCTCATTTGCTCACTCAACTGAGTGCAGTGAGATCATATTCTGATTTCAGGCACTCCTACTGTGTACAAAGAGAGCATCTGGGAAACAGAAAAAAAATTAAGCTTGTTTCCTGCCTTTCCTGTTAAGTGGTATAGACTATTTGTAGGCTTCTGAGCCCCCAAGTCCTTCTGTGTTGGAGGGAAGCCTTCTAGCTTAGTTTTTTTTTCTTATAACTAGCCAGTTTTCTAGTTTCAGCACTCAAATCTGTTTCTTTGATCTCCGCACTTGTTCAGAAAAAAAAAAAAAAATTCATCTGCTTTTACTGTACTTGTGTTTCTACCTACTTTATTTTACTTTTGCATCATCTTAAAAGTACTCAGTTGTATTTATTACTGCTTGGTGTAACTCATTCTAAGCCTTTTGGTTTAAACACTTGGGCTTCGGACCAGTTGTTTTGCACTGAGAGGGTTTGTGGTCTGCACTGTAGTGGCAGAACAGGTAGCTTACATCCTTCTAGGTTGGGAACTGCTGCTTGAGGGCTCAGTGTCTGTTATTCTAAAAGTGTATTAATTCTGGTTTAAGCACTTGGGCTTTCAGGCCAGTTATTTTACATTAAGAGGGTTCGTGGTCTGCACTCTTGTGGGAGGAGAGGCTGGACTCTGCCCTTCTGAGCTGGGAATTTCTGGTTAAAGGCTTATAGTGCATGCATATCTGAACTGCTTCTTACTGAAGTTGGTGCGCCTTGTTTGCTGTGGCATAGACTGGATTCGGGCCTGCTGGATCTAGCTTTGTTTGTGTAACTTGAGCACTAATCCAGGCATTCTCTAAAGTATTCAGTTGTATTTATTACTGCTTGGTAGTAACTTGATTAAAGTGTAGCTATCATTCTAAGTCTTTTGGATTAAGCACTTGGGCTTCAGACCAGTTGTTTTACATTAGGAAGGTTTGTGGCATGCACTGTGGTGGCAGGACAGGTAGCTTACATCCTTCTAAGTTGGGAACTGCTGATTGAGAGTCCAGTGTCTGTTATTCTTAAAGTGTATTAGTTCTGGTTTAGGCACTTGGGCTTCAGGCCAGTTATTTTACATTAAGAAGGTTCGTGGTCTGCACTCTTGTGGGAGAAGAGGCTGGACTCTGCCCTTCTGAGCTGGGAATTTCTGGTTAAAGGTTTATAGTGCCTGAATATTTGAACTGTATCTTACTGAAATTGGTACAACTTGTTTGCTGTAGCATAGACTAGATCCAGGCCTGCTGAATCTAGCTTTGTTTATATGCTTGTTGTTTGTTTGCTTGTTATTTCCCTGGAACGCTAATTCCACCTAATACGCTGCTTCTCGGTGCTTCTTTGGATCACTAGTGATATCTGCATTGCTTACTGTACGTTTTTCCTTGTTTCACTTGAAAGAAAGTTACTGTTTGTCGTTTTTGCATTTAAGTTACCTGTAACACATTGCACTTAAGTTACCTGGCACTTGCGCGCTAAAGCAATTATATAAGTCAGCACTAAAAATTATAAGCACTACACCCTCACTCCCCACTGGCCCTTGTTTTCAATTATTAAGGAATTCCCAATATTATTCTAGCATGTCCAAAGGTCAGTTGTCAGTCTCCTCTCTGGTCCAGCTGGTGAATCTGGGAATCTTGAGGCAATGTTACAACTGCCTCATGTACACAGACAACCCTCTCTTCCTCCCAACAAATTCCAACACATGTGAGAGATGCAACCATATAGCCAAACTCGAGGCTAAGCTCTCTCAACTCAGTACTGGCATAACCAGTCAGGAGGAGAAGGAAACCACACTCACTACAATTCCAGTCTCACATAGACCTACCACGACAGCAAACCAAACACATAATCACACAAAAACATACTCGGAGGCTCTAAATAAAGATCTGCCTAAACAGCAGAGACCTCCTAAGCAGACACCCAAGCAACCGCTACCCCAAAACAAAACACGTGCAACACATATCTCACAAAGCCAGTTTGCCGAACAGTCACAGCCCTTAAGACTAAACACACCTGATACACTTGTAATAGGTGATTCTATCATCAGGCACACTGACGTCCCGCTCACCAGGCTGAACAAGGAGAGGGTCATGGTGAGCAGCCTGTCGGGTGCTAGGATCCGCCACATAACACAAGCACTCAGGTCACTCCAAGGCAAGTACAAATATGACTCAGTCATTGTCCATGCTGGTGTGAATGACCTGAGACATACCTCCCTGGACTACATGAAAAGAGACATAAAGGAGCTCTCTGAGCATGTAGCCCAGGCCGGTATAACCCTGACCTTGAGTAGCATCTTACCCTCACCAAGAATTATGCCACAATATGAAGACAAGATGATCAATTTCAACAATTGGCTTAAGTACTGGTGTCATTCAAAGGGGATCCAATGCCTGTCAGCTTGGGATGATATGCTCGACAAGCCACGATGCTTCGCTAGGGATGGCTTGCACCTGTCACCCCTGGGCTTTGGATATTGGCAAAGGCTCTTGCTACCCCCATAGTGCCTTTTTTAGGCAAGGCTCAAAAGACAAACCCATCTCCGTAGGTATCACAAGGGATAAGAAACTAAGAGTAATGCTACTCAACGCCAGAAGTCTAAACCTCAAGATGCATGCACTCAAAACTCTCCTTAGCATGGAGAACATCGATATCTGTGCAGTAGCAGAAACCTGGTTCAGGGCTCCCGAGAGCACCCCAGCACTATCAGGTTATACCTCATACCATGCTTTTCGGCCCCAAAACTTGGACCGAACCACAAAATGAGGGGAGTATCGATATTCATCAAAGATACCCACACCTCCAGGTTGGTGGCAAAGCACGAAGCATCAGAGACTATCCATGTGCAACTAACAGTGGGTAAAACTGCCTTCCAGTTTATAGCCTGCTACAGACCACCCTCCCAAACCCAGGAACCCCACTCGGCCTTTCTGAGAACACTGGAAAATATGAAGGTCTCTCCAAACACCATTATATTGGGCGACTTCAACTACCCAAACATAGACTGGGAGCATTACTCTAGCTCCAACACCCTAGCCCAAAGGTTCCTAGAATTTATAAACTCAAATGCTATGGAACAACTTGTTACCACTCCCACAAGAGGGGAAAACCTACTGGACCTGATCATCACCAACATTGGGACTCTATGCTCCAGACCAGAAGTGTATCCCTCACTGGTAAGATCAGACCATAAACTAATCTCACTGGATATTCACATCCCGACCCCACCCCCTGCCCAGAAAACCACAGTGAAAAACTTCTCTAAAGCAAATTTCACACACCTCAAAACCAAGGTGGAATCCTTCAAAGCCCATGGGCCTGTGGAAAATACAGCCCAGACCGCAGAATCCTTTATAAACGCATTCTATGAACACCTTCAGGAATGCATGGATCATGCAATCCCAAATAAAACCAAGACCCAATCCTCCAAAGGCAGACGTCCTGTCTGGTGGACCCCAGCCATAAACAAACTATACAATAGAAGGAGGAAGCTACTAAATGATAGAGCAAAATCCCAAAAGGGAAGGCATCACTGATCAGTATTAGCAAAAACTACGGGCACTCATAAAATTGTCTAAGGCCAGCTTTGAGAGAAAAATTGCACAGGACACTAAGGATAATCACAAGGCTTTCTTTAGTTATGTTAGGAACCTGGGTGGTAATTCCCAGATATGCTCAGAATTAGTCCAAAATGACAAAAAATACACTGAACCCACAGACATTGCCAACATCCTAGCTGACAGGTTCAGCGCAAACTTCTCCCTCCCCACCAAAGGACCAAATATCTATCCCAGCAGAGTGCTGCCCCTGACATCTCAGATGCTCAGGTAAGAGCCGCCTCTCCAAAGCAAAAAACACAGCATCAATGGGACCAGACGGTGTCCCGGGCTGCGTCCTACATGAACTCCAAGAAGAGCTAAACCCAAACATAAAACTACTGTTCAATCTCAGCCTTACTACAGGATATGTGCCCAAAGAGTGGCGTACAGCAACAGTGGTCCCTCTCCATAAAGGTGGTGTCTCAACGGATCCTGGAAACTATCGCCCCATAAGCCTGACTAGCTTGGTCTGCAAAGCTATGGAAAGGATCATCATGGACCTCATAAATAAAGATATTGGGGACCTACAGACACTGGATCCTACCCAGTTCGGCTTTGTTAAGGGCAGATCCTGCCTCTTAAACCTGGTTGATTTCTTTGAAACAGTCACCAAGGCCATTGTCGAGGGGAAGGTGGTCCACACAGCCTACCTGGACCTCGCAAAGCCTTCGATACAATACCCCACTCGGGCATTATAGATAAGCTCACCAGCTTAAATATAAACCCCTATGTCACTAGATGGATTGCAAACTGGCTCAATGACAGAACCCACATGGCTAGAATTGCTGGAGCCATGTCAGACTCCAAACCAGTTACAAGTGGTGTCCCACAAGGCTCAGTCCTGGGACCTCTCTTGTTCGGTATATATTTCTCGGAGGTACAGGCCAACATGGAAGGACTGTGGCTAACCAAGTTCGCAGATGACTGCAAACTGGGCGCCATAATCGACTCTGCAGCCGACACAAGCATCCTCCAAAAGGGCCTCATAGAAACAGACAACTGGTGCCAGAGCCATGGCCTCAAGCTAAATGCCAAAAGTGTATAGTCATCCCCTTTGGCAAAACAAAGTGCCCACAAATTACCACATAGGTGGTAATCCATTAAGTACAGAAGAAGTAATTAGGGACCTGGGGACCCAAGTTGATAGCAATCTCTCATTTGACAACCACGTGGCCAAAGTGGTTAGAAAAACATTTTATATAGCCCACCTAATCATGAAGGGATTCACATCTAGATCAGGGGAGGTCATCGTGCCTCTTTACTCATCCCTCATCAGGCCCATAATTGAGTACAATGCCCCTTTTGGGATGTACCTTACCAGACACCTGCAGCAACTGGAAAGACCCCAAAAGTACCTCACCAAGAGGATCAAAGGGCTCAAATAGATGCCATATGCTGCCTGGTTAAAGAAACTCCAGCTCTACTCAGTGGCATACCGCCTGTTCAGAGGCGATCTGTGCCTGACGTATAAAGCCATGTCCAACCCGGAATTAATGGACATGCTGCACCTCAGAAAATCCAAATCTCATCAAGCTACGCGCTCGAGAGACTTGAACCTCAGCACTGAAATAAATAGGACATGCTGGAGGGACAGATTCATAACCCAGAGGAATCTTGATGAGTGGATGGCAGATCGTAGGTTTACCCCGGGTATCACTTCTGTATACTAACCTCGAAAAAGAGCATAGCAAAATAAATTTAAAATGGGTGGCGAAAGCCAAACACATTCTGGCTAGGCTTATAAATGCCCTAGGGCAGATAGCCTAGTATGAACCTATGAACCTATATGTGTGTGTGTGTGTGTGTATGTGCGTGTGCGTGTGCGTGTGTGTGTGTGTGTGTGTGTGTGTGTGTGTGTGTGTGTGTGTGTGTGTATACACATATATATATATATATAGAGAGAGAGAGATACAGAAACACACTTATACATTTGAGTACATGGTGATAGAATGATGTGCACAAGCACTGAAACACAGGAAATCAATGCCTCCACATTAAAAACATACTTACCAAAAAAAAAATAAAAGGACTGAACATACAGTTAATCACAAAATGAAAACAAATAGCTTCCTTTTCATTTAACCAAAACCCTACCAGTAACATCAGACACATTGTCTGAATAGTGGCAGTGTTATTGAAAGGATTTTTATGATATAAGGTATAGAGCCCTAGCAGTAACTTCAGACTCACCTTGTCTGAATAGGTGTAGTGTTATTGAAAAGGTTTTTCATGATGTAAGGTGTAGGGCTGGGGTTACAGGTAGCAGCTAGGTTAGGATTCACACACTATAGTAAGGATGGGCGAGGGGATAAGGTTAGGGTTAGCACACAATAGTAAGGATAGGAGGGGATTAGGTTAGGGGTCACACACAATAGTAAGGATGAGTGGAGATTCACTTCATTAGACCACATCTCAAGTCAAAAATATAATTTTATTTTGATTAAATGATGTTAAATTGCAACCTTCCTAATAGTCACTTTCCAATCAAAGAACAATCTTCTCTAATATTTAGCTTTCTTGTTAAATTATATCAAACTTTGACTGGCATATCTGGCAAGAAATATAAAATAAAATGGATTAATGATTCAAAATAAATATTATGAATAAGGTAGAAATGTTCTGAATGCAGACAATAATGTAAATGGAAAGACAGTGATACACAGCAAATCATTTACAGTAAAGCCAGATCTGCTATTAGTGACTGTTACCACCAGGAAAGAAAAAGCAGTAACCATGCCATGCTTGCAGGACTGCAAGCCTTCTCCCACCTTTCCCCATTTGTGCAAGGGTATCCCATCCCTATAAAATGAATTATTCCTATTCCATGGTCAACCAAGGTCTGAGAGAAGAATACAATAAAATGCATGATTTGTGTGTACAAGTCTTTTCCTCTTCAAAAACTATGGCACAGTCACAGCATCTAAAAAAGGAAATACTGGCTTCTTCTTTCCAGTCTGATGTATGTCATTACTCTGAGCTTTAGTCTGTATCCTGGCTAAATTATCCAGAGCAGTACTTTTAATAAAACATACAAGCTCTTTTTTGCTAACCTATAACCATTATGACAAAGAAACAAAAGCCGTAGCATACTAGATCAATAATGAGAGAGGTGTAGAAAAAAAACATTCAACAGAACGAAGAACAAACCTATGTCCGTTCATATTAACACATATTCACTTACAGCTTCAAATACACATTATATCTGTTAAAACTATATTCAACAGTAAGTTGCTCAGATCATTTTTATTCCCTTAAAATTGTAACACCAATATCATAAGTTTTAGTTTATTTATTTTATTTTAAATTTGCTAATTGGGGTAGTGCTCTGATCCTACTGGACCTTTTTCAGGTTAAGTGTATGTTTTAAATATAATAATAATAATAATAATAATAATAATAATAATAATAATAATAATAATAATAATAATAAAATTACCCTACAAAAATCAAATTGGAACATACAACTGACAGATTTATAGCTAGGTTACATCCTATATAAAAATTAGGTAAAAGTGAAAAGTGTAGAAAACACTGTTACTAGTAAGTGAATGATACGGCCATGGCAATTTCAACTATTTTAACTATATGACACTTGAATCAAATATTAATTTACAAAGACAAGTATTTATTTACTTATTTACAGTTATAGTAGGGCACACACCTCTCAGCATATAAGAACTCCAAGGCAAAATATAAGTCACACTGTATAATATGTTGAAAAGGCTAATGGGAATGAGATGGAGGTGGGGTGGAGAAGCAGCATTGAGTGTAAGGAGGGTGGGTGCAGATGACATATTGTAGGAATAGGGTTATAAAGCGAATTGGTATGGTGTTGCTTGGAGGAGGGGTGGTTACTGGGAGGGAACACCAGACGATAATGAAAATGATTTCGGGCTATGCTATCAGGTAGGAAGTATATGGCTGGAAAGCCTGCTCCTCAGAAGAGGTAGTCCATGAGGCACATAGCTGCCCCTCCAACTTATCTTCTTCATGTTGCAGATGAGGTTTATGTTGCACTAGATCAGGTAATTTGCATGCTATTTGTGTTGTGGATGTGCAACAGGCCCATCAGAGCAGGATCACAGGACGTTTTGTAGGACAGGCAGAGATTGCCCCTTAGTAATCTGTTTGGGACCAAATACAGAGATAAGGCTTTGAGGTGGTCACCTTAGGAAATGTTGTTTAGGTCATATATTCTTTTTGTTAGGAACCTCTGTGGATGCTCCCGTTGTTGCATGTATCTGCTCAGGTACACGCCAAATGCTGAGTTATACTCAATAACTGGTTTGATAAGGACCAAGTACAGAAAGAGAGTGATTCCCAGAGTTTGCAGGCTTGAACCTAAAAGTACTGATCTATGTAGTATAGTCAGTTATGAGGAATACACAGGACAACTAGAGAGAGGGATTGATCTGAGAAGACAGTTTGATTAACGGGGTGCTAGTCTGACAATAAAGAAACTGAAAATTGCTAGTCTGTTAGCAAAGAAACTGAAAATACTCTGGTGTAAAAAAGGTCTTTGCACCAGGGAACCCAGCAGTAGCTTGCATCTCTGAATGAATAGGAACCATTTCCATTTGGAAAGCCTGATACTGTGGTGTTTTCTAATGGAGGCACTAGGAATAACTCTGCAGATGCTATTTGACAATGTTGGAAATAACAGATTCTGTGTTGATGATACTCTTTAAATTACACATTGACCTTATTCTAGCTGAGACAATAAAATACATTTTTTAATGGTTGGCTTTTTTTCTGGGGAGAGAAAGTGTGATATTTGCTTACCTAATAATAAGTACTTATTGATTTTTCTTGGTTAGTAGTATATGATGCTTAAAGTTTAGGTTTTGCTCTACCCAAATTCTTAGGCATCTAAAATGATTGTCTGTTTCGGTGAATTCTTGGTGGAAATTAAAGATGACAGAGAAGTTATTCTACTTCCGCAGCACAGCCATCAGTAAAAATTGAAGCTACACTTCTAAAATATCATGCTAGGCCTCTAGGTATCTGTGTTAGAAGATCAAATAATCTTTAACCAAAAGGTTCACAGATAAATTACTGTTTTAGGGCACTACACAACGTACTCTTCAGAAATGTTTAATCAAGTGTAAAACAATCTTCTTGATAAAGTTTAAGATGAATACCACAGGTAAAGTCTCATCTACAGCAAAGTAAGTTCAACTTTTACCTTTTTCTGAGAAAAAACTAAATATTCCTCTAAACTACATTTGAGTATTGTCTCATCTGAGCCAAGTATCAGAAGGTAATGCTTAGGATGTGCACATTGTCTACAACTTTTACATCATCAGACTTAACTTTCAGCATTAAATACAAATACAGAGTGTATCTAGTGACTGATGACCACTGATAAAATATATCTTCTTACCTGATGTACTGTAAGAAATCTGACCACAGAGCTCGAGAGCACAGCATGTCTCTCAACCGTACTGAATTCCTTGGTAAATGCCGCTTTTCAGGGCAAAATATTGGGGGTGCCACAAATTCCCAAGTGGCCCCTTTAATTTCAGAATTTCCCGTTTTTTCTTTTTGAAGTTTTTTTAGGATAAATGTGTTCCTGACATCAACACTTGCATGGTGCGATGACATCACTGCCAAGTGGAGCCATTCATTACTACTTAATTTTTAACTTTACCGTTCTGTAGGTTTTCTTCTCAAGAAGGTTATTGTGCATCGGCTCCTCCAGGTAAGGTAAAAGAAAAGACTGTGAGCTAGTGGCAGGGGGTTTGGACTGTTTGCAGTTTGCATGCATTGATTTGGGACCACTGCTTAACACAGACAAGTGGACAGAAAAGACACTGATGTTCTTGTACTGGGAGAGTATGCGTGTGCATTGCTGGGCTTACTGCATTGATTTTCTAAAGTGTACTATTATGTACTGTTTTCTCACTTGCTGCATTTTCAAAGTGTGTGGGACCAGAAGCATTCTCACTGCATAATGCTTTTATACTCATTTTCTTAATAGGTACCTAGGTTATGTTCATCTTTTCATCTCGCTGCTATACCAATTAAGTTTTATTTGGACTTTACTGTGCCTCGATACAGCATTATTCATTAACACACATTTACAATTCTTCAAACAAGCCAATTCAGCACAAACCACAAACCAGGTGATAATATTCTGATCAGCTAAAGATTAGCTTTGCACAGCACACCGATCTGAGAGTAGATTGAAAAGTGGATCATACAATGATGTCGATAACACAGTACTTCATGTAATTGTTGCTTTAAGAGGTATGACTGCATTTGTCCTCTTTTGGATGCTGTTAGTAAAATTACCTTTCTGACACTGCTAGCTGGGTAAACCAAAATAATTAGATTGTCAACAACTGCTGATCCTGCACCTCTGAATTGGCAATAGGAGCACACCAAACATAAATATATTTATGGAAATGTCTCCAAACAATAATCGGTATTCTTAGATCTGTTTTCTTCACTCTTTTAAAGAAGAAATGAACGTAACAGTTCAAAATGCAAAATGACAGCCAGGACCCTAATCCAAAAGGGCAGCTGTGTCAAATTCCACTGTGCACTTTCTGCAAGAACTGGGGCTTCTTTTAAAAAGCATCAGACTTTAATGGTGCAGCTGTAATAAATACAGGCAACATGATACGTGAAAGTACAAGCTTATTATAGTAGTACAGCTTACAATTTTATAATGCTTACTATTATGCCTACAAGTGTGGAAAAATTCAAGACCAATGAGGAATTTAATGACACACGAAAAGCGAATTAACAGCCAATAGCATTCCCCCAGCAGGCCACACCTATAGTTTGCCTAAAGACGTAATGTTCATCCCACCCACTGTGAGAAATGAAGAAAGGCTGCAGCACAATAGTAGGAATTACATCTTTACTAGGGGTGTAAATATCTAGAAATGTTAGAAATGCACCAGTAGCGTGTAGGATAGTTAACTCTGATGTACTTTTATTTTTATTTTTATGTTCTGAAGTATAGTGTTTTATTGATTTGTTCCATAGTACTAAATGACAGTTGTTACTAAAGGTGCACCCTTTGCAGTTCGGATTTTTTCTTTTCTTTTTACCATGTCTTAATCTAATTCTGGTCCCCTCATGCCTGCTGTTCATTGATGTCAAAAGGGGGAGCATATGTCTCAACTTATTCACTGTAGAATCATGAACGTACCCCACAACCTCTTAGAGGAAGAAATCTGGACAAAGCAATAAATAAAAGTGGGACAAAGACACAAAAATAGGGACAATTTTAAATATTACTCTTACAAACTTAGAAAGTTGATAGAATAATAGGTTTTGCATTAGCATGAATTTTCTGAAGGGTATAAAGTCTGAAACTCAAATGTCTGTCATTATTTTCTAACTTCAATCTTTAATGATCTGCCACTAATTTGCCAGAAAAGCACAAATTTGTGAAAAATGGACCACAGATATGAATCAAAAATCTGGACATTCTGCAAAACTTGTACAGCTGAGAGGTATGAATTCACAAAGTAAAGTAAATAAAATAATTGGTGGGGTTAAAAAGCAGGGTCACTATTTAAATATGAATCCTTTTAATTTAAAAACCTATCATAACAACATGTTTTACCTAAGTTATTTCTCAATGAATAGCCACCACAGTGATTTCTCATATTATTGGACATGGTTTTATTGATTGACAGGAAAGAATTCACAACCAGCCAGAGAGTACGAGCTGTCACATTATGCGACTTTTAACTTTATAGTTAGATTTTGACAGCAACAAAAATCTAATTATAAAAATACACATAAATAAATGAGATAAGGGGGTTGTTACTCCCTTAGTCCTCCTCCGTACCACAAATGAGTTATTTTTCCACGTAAGTATAACAACAGACATGCTTGTTTTGTTCACAGCAGGTCTCTCAACTGTACATCTTTCTTTCTTTACTATTTGTTTACCAGCATAGTTAGTTTTAGGCACCAGCGAACCCTGCGATTGTGGGGTCCACTGATCCTGGCTGCCTCCACCACAGCAAGTTATTTTTAATATTTTGTTATGCATGTGTCCAATTAACGAACTACAGCAAAGCAGTCTTGTGTACTTAATAAACCCACTATGTAACAATAACTCTTAGGATGAAGAATCCCAAGGATTGGCACCACTCTTTCTTTAAAATTCAAAGCGATCTCTGGTTGTAATAACAGTGTTTTGTCAAATCCCGTGCTTCATAATTTCATTAAATGTTTACCACCGACACAATGCCCTTGACTTAGTTAAATTTTGCTGGTGGGCACAGAGTCAGCCTTAACTATGAACCTGTTATCAATTTTCCATCCATTCCATATTGCAATATTACTAGCTTATCTTTTTTTCTTAATGTAACATTGGCAATTTATTCTTCAAGGGCAACAGGGACTTTATTTGTAGATGATCATTTAAAAAGCAATGTTAGTTCAGGAGCCTAAATGTATGTGTTCAAGGGTAATGTTTTGCATGGATAGTTCTACAATACAGTTCTTAAATATTTTCCATAGAAAATATTGTTTCAGAAAGATGATCTTTGTAGAAATTATATTGAATGTATTCTTAGTATTAGCTAAATCCATATTATTACCGTTATTTAAATTCAATTAATTGCTACACTTCTCTGCTTTGAAAGAACTGATTGCATTTACCAAAAAGCACTCAGTCTGTAAATCTACGTATCTGCTGATTTCCTCTGTGTAAATCCAGCTCATTTATCTTCTGGCTGAAGAAATTAATTTTATTTTTATAAAAGAAAATTGTATTTTAGATTTGCAGTTTGCACAAGTTCAAAGTTTGATACAAGTTCAAATATTAATTTAAATATAACACTATTTTTTTCTGTTTATTTTGTGTGTAATATTTTGTCTGTGCTCACAATTCCCCCATAGTGGGTGGGGTTAGATAATTATATATCTAGATTTTATATTAATCAGTGTACAAATTTGTACCTATTTTTCACGTGCCTTTGTTGAAATTTTTTATGATTTCAGGTTGAGAGGTATGGAGCACAGCTGATGCTATGCAAGGCATTTAAAATGTGTCTATATTAGAACACCAAACATTCAAAATTTCGAGTGTTCTAGTATCGAACCCTATGAATCGAAAATTTAAAATATCGAACATTCAGAACAGTGGATTTTTTCATAGGGAAACAATTTGCTGTTCCAAAACACATGCACACAACACAAGCACACCAAACAAACAGCAATCCACACACATACACCTAAACTCTTACACCTAACCCCACACTAAACTATACATACACCACTAACTATCCACTTACCTTAACCCAAACCCTAACCCTAAGGTCCGTCACTATCGCACAGTCACCTCACCTGTGCCCTAACCCTAAGTCACCAACCCTGCCCTAACCCTCACGTCCACACAATCGCACACTTACCTGACCTGCACCCTAGCCCCAACTCACCTTACCCGCCCTAACCCTCACGTCCACACAATCGCACACTTACCTGAACCCAACCTGCAACTTTCCACCACAGCGCTGAAAATACCGAAGCAACAGAAACAGACAACTGAATTCTTTCCCTAGGAAAAAATTTGGTTTTCTGTTTCTTCGATATTTTCAGCGTTAAGCTGAATTCGATATTAGAACACTCGAAATTTTGAATGTTCGGTGTTCTAATATAGACCCTTTAAAACAGTACTGCAGCAAAATAAAAACAAAAACAGATTGGAGAATCTTACCCTGCCATAATCCATTTCAAATAACTACAAAATACAGTGAACCAGCTGCAACCTCTGGATTCTTGAATGTTATGTCATATCCATGTCTTTTGTAGTTTTGTTTACTGCAATTAATACCCATAGTAAAATAGCACAATGAACAACACCGCAAAACTAGAATAATCTACAGCTTTGGCCATTTGTAACACTGAAAAAAAAACTTAGCAATAATAGCAACAATTATTTGAACAGAAAACGTAGAAAGAACACTGTTCAGTAGTATCAATGCTGTGTTTTAATGACTGATTTCTTAAAGAATTGATTAGACATATAACCAAACTCTAATACAACACTCTTATATTATCACTTCAGCACTTACAAAAGAGGCCTGGTAGTGGTGTTATTTATAAAGTTTTTCAAAGTTTATTTAATGAGGACATAAGAGAGGACACATCATTAAGACAACATATTAGCATGGATAATATTCTGAGCTGACATGAGATCAGTATAACTTGAAGTCATTTTACTATAGCTCTTGGTGATTTTAGCTCTTGAAGGAGGTACTATACCAGCTTGAACACCATGTAAGAAGACGTGTAGAGTATTCATTTTGTCCTCAGAATTAAGCCCTCTGACATTAAGTATAATTACTGTGAAAGTGCTCATGAACACTATTGAGTTAACTTACTCATATACTTGCTTAGAGCGCAGTTAAGAAACTTCAACAGTGTCTATATTACCTTGTCAAAAGATGACAATATCGAACGGCATAAACATTGAAAATGCCGTACATCGAAACTGACCCCCCCGGTAATTATATATACCAACTCCGAGATCGCACTACAGTGAGGAATGAGCAAATTTTCTCATCCCCACTGTACCATGATCCCGTAACAACACTTTCGATGTACGGCATTTGCGACATTATTGCCGTTTGATATTTTCAACATGTGATAAGGTGAAGTAGACCCACTTCAACACTAAGCTTTACAAAAATGTTGACTGCTTATTTTGAAGTACTAAACTCTGTCTCATTTGCCAGCAAACCTCTTGGCATGGGAACAATTAGTCACAGTAGAATCACTGGCTATTTACTATTGTATAAATCTAATAGCTATTAGTACGTGAATAAGGCTGGGTTACAACAGAAATCATGTATTGTGCTATTAATACTCAGAATTAACATTAAACATGCTTAAATGAAAAGTACATGTGCAAGCACACTGATGTGTACAGTACCAGTGTCAGTTAAACATGCCACACTCCATTTTACAGTCAGGTAGAAACAAGAAATACATATGCAGAAGGTATAGTCAATACCGGGAGTATTAGATAAAGACAATTACTTATCAATACGTATGAGGTCTTTAAAAATATCCTTTCACTTTCCTCTGCTTATATAAGCAATCACCCTTTTTATAAGACCTCTGTGATAAATGGTGTGGAGGCTTGGTTACAAGACTGATAAGTGTTGGGTCAGTTCTTTCTAGCCCCTCAGAGGTCTCCTATTTGTCCATATCCTGTGATTATTAATGAGTCAATCTGTATTAGAATGAGCCGTATGTTGACTTCCTTGTGGGAAGAGATTCAAAGATGTGCACTCACATGTATGGTGTCAGTGATATTTGGGTTTCCTGGTAATGGGTTCCCTCCTGCCCCTGGAATGGCAATGCACTTGTCAAGGCTAGTCAGACCTTTGGAAGGAGTTCTGCATATTGACAGGAGACCTGTGCTTATTTTGATACAACCATGGACATTACTGACAGTTTGGAAACTGCCACTATATTTAGTTGATCTTACACGAAGGCGAGGGCAACATCAGGAGAGCAGAAGGATATTTTTTTCAGATCATTTTTATGTTTATGTTAGAGGAGTATTTAAATGTTACAGCTACAGAATTTTTGTAGCCCATGTTTTTTACACTCAAAAATATTTTCTTTTGTTTACCACCTCTGCAAAAAAAGTTTTCAAATGCTCTTGTTTTTTGCAATTCAAGAAGATATTCCTTGTCTTATTTTACTTCTAACAAGATTATGACCGTGCAAAAGTACAATATCTTTTCATCTGAGAACATCATATGCAAAGGAGCAAACTGCGACTTATTAAAAACTTAAGTACTTTCATCACTATTATTAATAATGTGGAAATTATGATGTTATTTTAGAAAACCTTGAATTGTTTTGACATCAGAAATTAAACACTACAGAAAAACCTGTGCTTAATCATTCTGTTAGCATTAAAAGTAAATTAGCATTGAGCCCTTTAAGATAATTGCACAGAGATTTTTTAAATTGTCATTTGCTGCTTAAGATGCTATGGTTTGATTGAATTTCTACTTTAACAACCTGTCATTTATTTAGTTAGATCTGATGAAATCTCCATTAAAACAGTGATAAAACCATTTAATTGTATACGTCTTAACATTTTCATCAGTTCATTTGCAGTTTTCAAGATCATGACCTTGTCTATTTAATTCAGCAGCTGAAATATCATTTGTCTGACATGAGTTAGAGGTTTCAGTGATCAGTGTACCCTGTCAATAGCAATCTGTCTTGGGAAGCTGAGTGCTTTAGACAAATTAACAAACAGAAATGATGTAGGATCAATACTTGCAATGCCTTCCGTCAGTCTGGCAAGGTACAAATTGTTCCTGCACTGTTAATTTTCAAACTTGATAATGCTCTGTTAGAGTTGGGTAACAGTAGTCCTCACTTCATAGATACAAGCTTGTAACTCTTGGATCCAGGAGGTGCCGACTAAGATGGCCATGCAAATAAAAGCTGCTTGATCCAGCCATACGTGGATACCGTCCTTAATTTTATTAGCTATGTCTTCAACTCTGAGGTGTCGTTAGTTTATTCATCCTGTCATCCAGCTAATGTTGCAGATGTGGCACATAGGGCCTCCCTCAAAGAATTCCCATCTCAGCCTGTACTTTTAGTGGAGCCATCAAATTTGTGTAAAATTTTGTTTTGGTGAGCCTCAAAAATATTAAGAGTGGTATTGGGGCCATTAAGTAACTAGCAGAGTGGTTTCACAACAGTGATTTATCACTTTGCCTACTGAAATTTCTTTTCTAAATATCTGGGTGACAGGACCGAGAGGATTAAGCATCGGATATTTTACCAAGCTAGCTCCACTGCCATTGCTATTTGACAAGGGAGCTGCTAACCAGTTTCTAGACTATCTGTTGACTAGAGGTCAGTTACTGACATCTGTTTTCCAACAAGCACCCCCACTTCTAAATATTTTTAAAAACACAAACAATGAGGCAAAACAAAAAGGGAAAGAAATATCAACTCACCCTTATTTACACATATCCAGCCTGCCAATGGCACCTCATGCATGCCAGCATTGGTCAGAACCAGTTCATTAAACATCAGATCTATGTTACCCACACCACGTAACTGACCAGGTACAACAGCACAGAAGCACAGTGCACACTTATCACCAGTACAGGTAAAGGCTGACAATCTCAGTCATGCCTTCTCTATGCCATCACACACCACTCCTGCTTGGCAATCTCTTACACAAAGAAATGACACAGTCATAACGAACAGCTGATGAGCTGTGCATGTCACTACACACACACACACACACACACACATGTACAGTATTTTAGAAAACATTCATGCTATAAAGAATTGTTTGCATCTATGTACTATATGCATGCCTGCCAGTACCATGCCTAATATATATTAAATACTGAAATAAACCAAATGCAGTCATCAAAACCAAAAACAAGATGTATATTTTTTTGTGGTTATGTACCCCTTCCGATATCTAAAACCTTAAATAGTTTTTGAAAAAGTAGAAAGCTCTTACTTTCCTTATGGGTGCTATAAGTGTCTTGAACTGTACATTACATTTATTTTGCCTGTGTGTAACACTAAAAACATAATGCAGAAATTATAGCCATTCACAAACGCAATGCTAACATTTATAACTACAAAAACGGTCAGATTATAAAATGCAGTTAATAAAAAAGGTGCATCAGCAGTCTTGTTAAAATAACTGCATTGTACTATAACATCAGATCAGCTGGATCTGTGGATTATGCAATGTGTACCCACTCTGCCTACATTTATCCACTTAGGCTTTGCCCTTGTGGGTAACTTATGCTGGTCATCGGTAAATATTGCATAGTTAATAGGGTGCCATGATCAGCTGTTCAGTTGTACAATGTTGTGATAGAAATAAAAGCACTAAAAGGGAGCCAGATAAAGAGCATGTAAAGTGTGCAGGAGCTTTGTTATGGATGACATATAGGAGCTGAGGCAACACATGCATAATTCAGAGCCATTAAGCATCTATCAGCCTGAGAGCAGTGCACTCAGTCACATGGAATGAATGACACACAGATGTGCTGAGTACCATTTATTACAATGGATTGTAGAGAGTTACCAGGATGTCTATAGTTATGAGGGTACAGTATATGCTGTTCATCAGGGCAGCACTTTGTACTCCACAACAATACAGAGCACAAATAAAAGCCCTTATGTAACACATTGTATAGTGCACAATAATTTGGTAATAGTCTGTAAATATTGGCATAAAAGAGACTTATCAAACTAAGGCAGTGGGTATAATGTTAATCATGCTTTGGTATAATTTTGTATTACCTATGTTCAGCTTCTTTTTAAAAAGCAGTTTTAATTCTGTAGTAAATCAAACTAGAACAATGCACTGCTGTGCATTTCAGGACAGTAAATTGGATATGTTACTTTCATGATGATGCCCAAGCCAAGCAACTGTCTGTGTAATGCAAATCATGTTTTGCACATTGGAGTTTAAGTTTCATCCATTAACAAATCATGCATGTTGAATTAACTGTCTCCAGTCATATCTTATTTACTAAGCTTCACTCCCTACAACCCCCTTACTCTCTCACTCTCTCTCTCTCGATATATATATATATATATATATATATATATATATATATATATATATATATATATATATACATATATAGATAGATATGGGTCTACTACATTTGATCGACAGACCATTTGATCGACACTCAGTTGGTCTAAAGTTAATTTGATCGAAAACCAGTATTCAAGGTGATTAACATGGATTTGTCCCTCCCCAATGTTGTGCGACCCTGGAGTTGCTATATTTAGTTAGGGGGATGTGGGGGGCAAAGCCATGTTAATTGCCTTGAATACTGGTTTTCGATCAAATAAACTTTCAACCAATTGAGTGTCGATCAAATGGTCTATCGATCAAATGTAGTAGACCCATATAACGTGATATGGATGTTAACTAGGAGTATACGAAAACTTGCTTTAGTTATGAATGCATTAACTTAATTTCACTAGAATAAAAGGTATTGGAAAAGCTGTTGAAGTCAAGGCTTACTATATTCTTTGATGTCAGTAACCTCCAAAACCGTAGCCGGAGTGGGTTGATATAGTTCTACAAGTGGATGGCAGGAAAATTTGGGTAGATACTGTTCTCATCTCCCTTACCAACCTGGCTTTCTACCAGGGCATAAGGAAAATAGGCATTGATTTACTAGGAAGACTTCTAGTTGGATTACTTATGGATGAAAAGCAAGGTAGCAAGAAATTGACCTAGAGTGCCAATAAGGTTTTTGTAACATATATCATGGCCGTTGATACTGTTGCTGTCCAGATGTTCCATAGCCAGGTTTAGAACCCAGGTCTGCCAGTTGGTAATCATGTACCTTAACTTCTAAGCTATCAGGCCAAGGTTACATATGAATGCATTACTCCATTTAGAGGGAGTTGATACCTTGTACGACTGAAGTTGGTCTGTTCTAAAGACCTGTTTGCTTGGTCTTGCTCTCCATCTACTTTTCTTAACCATCTACTTTTCTTAACCAATACTATGTTCTTTACTTCTTGTGGATGATCATGTCACTGTTTTGCGAGTATTGCTTCCTTCCTTTGAAGGTACTTCCATTTGAGGGACTTGGATTTCATATTTGATAAGTTTGCCTATCTTAATGGTCTGGTGCTGTATGTTTGTTTTTATTTATTTATTTAACATTTGTTTGTAAGGAAAGTCTGACTGGGACAGAGCCCATTTGCAGTGGAGTCCCAGGAAGAAACACCGTAGATGCATGTCTTTGGAATCTAGGATGAAACAGGAGCACCCGGAGGAAATGCACATGAATGTGGAGAGGACATGCAGACTCCGAACAGAAGGCATCCCAGCTGAGAATCTAAACAGAGAACCTTTTGCTGTGAGGCAACAACACTAACCACTGCACCATCCAGTGTTGAAACTCATGTAAAGGGGTTTCTCCCTTCCTAGTCAATCTGCCTGTCTGTTATAGTCCTAGTGCTTTGAGCTTGCAGATTGGAGACCAATCTTTTCTGTCCTTTCTGGTGTCAGTCTCCCCTTCCTCATTCATTTTATCTGTAGGAGGTAAATGTTTTGGTTTCTGAACCAATTCTTTCTTCTCCTGCTTTCCTAACAAGTGTACACTGGGAGCGAATGAGGAGGCCCTTCACTTCCTGAGCTGGGCCACCTGCTGGGGAGGTCCCCTCAAGTTAGCTTTGTTAGTTGGGTGGGTCAGTGTTTTGTGCTCTTTGTCCATCCAGGAAAGAAGCCCTTGATTACCAGTTTCACTTCCTGAGTTGATTGGCATTATGAAGGCACATTTTGCCATCAGGTGTTAGCTCTGTAGAATTGTACTTGTTTAGTTTGTCTTTGTAAAAGTAGTTACTGGGCCCAGTGGATCCACAGTGCTTCATTTCCCAGGAAATTTGATCCCTGCTGTGATCTGTCAAAAGTCAGACTTCCTTCGTGACTTCTTAGCTCATTTTGTTGTATTCTGCTTTTCACGTTGGGGACATTTGAGCTGCGAAGAACCACCTTCTTCATGGTACGACAGTATCCACCTCCCACCCTCCTGCAGGTGGGTGATTTTGTTAAGCCTCAGTTGTAATTAATCTTTATAAGTTGTCAGGTGTGTCTTTTTTTTTTTTAAGCAGAGAGACAGAATGCCCAACCTTTGTGTTTTTGTATTGAAGGTCTTCAGTGGTGGCTGTGGCGTGAACTGGCAGATGTGGAATATAAGATAGCTTATTTAGTCGACATTCCATATCATGGTGCTTGTTGTCTATGGTGTGCATCTATTTTTGATTGCAGTAGCTTAAGGGGAAACATTTTTGATTGGTGGAGATTCAGCCTAACCATTGAACTTAAGGGTAATCTTTCTAGGTCATCTGAGAGGGGAAAATATAATTTTTGTTTATTACTGCTGCACTACTTGAAATATGATCATATATTAGAACTCAGCCTGGTTGTTTGGATCGGGAGTTTGCCAGTAACCGGGAATTGAGTAGCAAATTGGGCAGCAGAGAACTGGCTGGGTGAAGACCGGAAGATTGATTGTTATGCTTGATTCCCGCCTGGGGCAGATGGTTAATGAAAGGCACTCCCTATTCATGACATGTCTGGTGTAAACATTAGTATGTGAGAATATGTACAGGCAAATGTAAAGTGAGTGGGGCCCCAACCATGTGGTATCACATCGAGAAGCTAGCTTCACCTTCACCTCCACCGTCACCTTTGATCTTTATTGCACACTTGTTGCATGAGTGTAAGGAGATACTCAGAAAAGTAAGAAAGAGGGTTTGACATTGCATAAAAATCTATCTCCTCCAAACATACAAAAATATGAGGGCCCTAATTTTGATTTTTGCCCCATAAGGGCAACCTATGTAACTGGATATATTCTGTGGATTTAGTAGACTAAGGTAGTAAAACTGAGTCAGTCTTCAAGACAGAGGGAGGGCTAACACTGAAGTAATGTGCATGCCTTCTGGCCTTTCTTATCATCATTTACAGGGCTTCTTCTGTGTCACTTTCATTCTTTCATTCAGTAGAAATGTCAGTGTTTTTGCTTTTTAGATATAGTGGTTGGCAGAGGTCACAAGTTGTTTGACACAGACTTTTTCTGGTGGGCAGTGTCATACCCCTTTCATTCCCTTGCTGGAAGAGCTGAAAAGTGAAAGGCAGCTTTGTCTTTGAGCTTGGTGCCATACAATCAGTGCCTGACAATGCAGGAAGGGACCCATGAAGGCAAATGTGTTCTGCTACTGCAGTGCTGTCTTTCTCTGGTGTACCGTACCAACCTTTACTTTTTTTGGTGGAGACAGAACCCTTTACTACCTCTCACTGTATCACCTGTTTTGTAGCAAAACTCAAGGTGGTCTTGACTTGGGGATGCAGCAGTTTTCTTAGATGCTTCAGTTTCTGGCAAATGATTCTTACAAGCTCAACTCTGTTTATTGTCATTTGATGAGCCCAGCTTTGAATTGTGCAGATCATGCCCATGCACTGCCATCCCCTAGAATCCAATCAGAGTATTATGGAAACACTTGTAGTCATGTACTGCATGTAACAGTGGTCTCTGCCTTCTGTGTGTCCTTTACCCTTTATGATCAGCTTTGAAATCCATTAATTGTTTGTGCTGCATTGGTGGGGGACATATCCTTGAAGAATCAGCATAGGATGTCCAGAATCTTTATACCAACAGTGTAGTAATCATAGGAAAAGTAGGTGTTAATTTGAAATGTACTATTGCAAACATCAGAATTTCAAACGGCGATGCTGTGGGGAAATGGGAACATCTTCCTTTTACTTATGTTTTGCAGCCTCTGAGCTAGTGGGGTACTGCAGAGAACACAACTCTGTGTGAAGAATGTGCAGGAGCAAAGGCCCTCGATGTTTTTAAGTAGCAGACCAAGTGCCTTTCATATGATTTAAAATGAAAGGACATTCCAAACTGAATTATTTTCTTTGAGTTGCTGACAGAGCCCTCATTGTAAAACCCGGAGTAAATTTAAACTGTACACTTCCATTTCTTCATGTAGTTTATTGTTGCTTGTTCTACACGGTGGAGTGCTAGTGAAGAATTTTTTTGTTTTGGTCATCACAAGTTTATTTTTCAAAAGTGGTTTGTCTTGCTCCTGATAGCTTAGCTTAGTTTTTGGTTCTGTTCCTTTTTGAACAAAACTTAAGTTCTTCAGTAGGACACATTGAAAGGAGTATGATGCAGTAGAATTCCTGCATCTGCTTCTTCGTGTACTTTCTGTTAATTGTCGTATGGCTCATTGGAGGAGAATGTCTCAAATATCCACTGCCATTGTAGGTGACTGAAAATGGAAACTTCATGATCCTCATCCTGCTTTCAATTAAGTAAAAGTTGCATCTTATTTTTCATTATGCAGTGCATTTTAACCAGGTTTTATATTTGTGAGATGTAAAGTTCCATCTGTTGCTTTACATGTAAATCCAGTTTTATTGCTTTTGAAACACTAAGCTGTTTAGAAAATAAGTACATTGTCCTTACCCAGTGTTGATTGTGGTAGCAGACTCCGCGTGGCAGCTTTCCAACGTGCTTTCTTATCCATTCATACAGGTGTAGCAATGATGCAAATAGTCAGCTGCCCATATGTAAAGACAGTCACTACCACCAAGACTGGTAAATTTTAAAACAATCTTAAGTTTGTTTTTTTTTTTTGTTTGTTTGTTTTGGTTAGTTGGCATAATAATGAATATGCTTTTTACTTTTAATACGTTTCATATTTTTAACAAAACGTGATTTAACTATAACTGCACTGTAATTCCTGATTGTTGTGGTAAAAATAGTAATGGCTGCATACTGTATGAAAACTAACTTTTCAAACTGTTAGTTTCTCTGAGATTAAAAAGCTGTGTAAGCTCAGAAGAAATCTTTGCTTACTGTCAACAATGTGGTTTGCATAAGCATTCCATCATACTAATGTTTGTGAAGCATTTATGAATTGTTTTTTACCCCCACACACACACTTAGTTAAAAATTCATTATGTTGTGTTTGCACATTATATTATAGTTGAATTTTACTGAGACTTATGGTTATCTACTGACTTTTTGATAATATGTTAAAGTTATCTTGTGTTAGTATGTACCCAAGGCAGAATTGTCAGCCAGATGTCAGAATTGAGCTTGCAAATTTTGTTAACTTTCCTAATAAAGTAAGCTGGGCTTCAGCAAAGCAATCCACCTACCTGCATTCCACAGTGGCTTCTGATTTCAGTTTTGTTGAGAAATTGCCATTTGACGTTTTGTATGTTTTGTCCTTTGAGGTAGCATATATGAGCATGGAGTTTAATAAACAATTACTGAGCCAGATTGGGTATTCTTTCTTAAAAAAGGAATAATGCTAGCAAAACAAAAAGTTGGATTTTTTTATATGGTTAGTCACTTATTCCACCCAGAGAATGCTTGAAAGTGATTGGATGAATCATGTTTTCTTGTTTGCTTCAGTTTTACCCAAATGTGTGTGTGAGGACAGGCTTTACACATTAGCATGAGCTAGGTTTTAAAGTCTGAAGTATTTGGACTGTTCAGGGCTATAAAAGTTAAAAAGAAAGGAATATTTTTCTTTTACGTTTGACAGAACCTTTTGTAGTGTGTGAGACATGCTGCTGAGCGGAGGACATCCTTTTCTATAGTACTTTGCATAACACAACCAGTCATCCCAGCTTATTTCTGTTCCTGGCACCTGTATTGTAAAATTAATCGTACAGTTGAGGTTATAGTAGATAATTTTAACTCTGAGGATCCTGATACAGAGGCAGTATCACTTCAATTTTTCAACATTTCTGATGGAGACTGGTCATACATTAAAACCATTTAGCCTCATCTGAAATGAAAGTCTTTAAATGTTGATTTGTGAGTGCACTAGTCCTGACTTCTGAAGGAACTCACTTAGAAGTTATTTAAAACCATTCTGTGTTCCTTAACCTTGGTCAAGTATGAGCATAAGGAATGCAGGAAAGTGTAAAAGGTCTTGGCTTTCTTTTTTAGCTTTTGCATTGTAGGTACCCATTAAATGGTAAAAGTGTTGACAGAAGCTTTCTGGTGTTCACAGGAATGCTGTTGAGATGTGGGATGCATGGCTAGGAGTAAAAAGGCCATTGTGGTCATTAGCCTAGTAAACACCTATGAACCTATATATATATATATATATATATATATATATATATATATATATGTATACATATGTATATATATATATATATATAGGTATATATATATATATATATATATATATATATATATATATATATATATATATATATATATATATATATATATATATATATATATATATATATATATATATATATATATATATGGTTCTACCTGACTTCGTCGGCAGCGCAGAAGACCGACATCGAACTGAGCTCCAGAAGATCGAAAGTGAAGAAGACCGACGCGAATCCCGAGTGGCAGAACATCGACAATGTAGAAGACCGACACGACGGATGACAACACCAACGCCGAGGATGCCGACATGGGGAAAGGCTGTGTGAGTATCGTAGTGACGGACGTTAGGGTGCGAGGCAGGTAAGTGTGGAGATTGACGGTCTGTGGGGATAGGGGTGGGTTAAGTGAGTTAGGGTTAGGGAGCGATAGGGGTGGGTTAAGTGAGTTAGGGTTAGGGAGCGATAGGGGTGGGTTAAGTGAGTTAGGTTAGGGAGCGATAGGGGTGGGTTAAGTGAGTTAGGGTTAGGGGGCGATAGGGGCGGGTTAAGTGAGTTAGGGTTAGGGAGCGGGTAGGTAAGTGTGCGATAGTGACGGACCTTAGGGTTAGGGTAAGGTTTAGTGTGGGCTTGTAAGGATTTTGGTGTGCTTGTGTTGTGTGTGTGGTTTGTGGAATGGGGATGTGTTTTGTTTTCAATTGTTATTGTGGTGTGTGCAGTGTATGGGGTTTCGTGTTTGTGTACCGTCGGTTATTTCGTTGTCGGTTATGTGTGGTTTCGTGTTTATGGACTGTCGAATATGTGGTGTCGGTGATGTGGTTGTCGGTGTTGTGTGGTTTCGATTATGTCAGGTAGAACCATATATATATATATATATATATATACATATACATATATACATATATCTGGTGGCAGATGTGCCCTCAGGCGAATGATCCATCTAAGTTCACATTCCAATATAAAATTGTCTAGATCCCCTCCCCTGACATTAGGATGTATATGTTGTATTACACGAAAAAGAAAGTTGTGTGTGGTGCCTAGCATATGTTGATGTTTGGCAAGTGCATTGTGTTCTGAATGCTTGCTAATGTGGTAGACATGCTCCCTTACTCTCTTTCTAAGCTGTCTACTGGTCTTTCCCACATAAAATGATGTACAAGCTGTACATGTAGCCAAATATACTAGCCCTTTACTCACACAATCTGTTCCTGTATTAAATACAAATTTCCTATGTGTCACTGGATGCTCAAACACTGTGTTGGTATCCATATAAATACACTGATTGCATTTATTGCAAGGAAGGGTATTGACCTGTAAGTCTAAAGTATGGTTGCAATTGATACTGGATAGTGAAGGATAACATAAAATCCTTTTAAGATTAGGCTTATTGCAAAACGTAAAGGTGGGTATTTCACCAACTAAACTACCTATTTCCTCTTCAAGAAGTAATGTATCCCAATGTTTTAGTATACTTCCCTTTAATATTCCAAAGTCTTTAGTATAATACGTTAAAAATCTCATGCCCAGCTCCTTACTGCTCTCCACAATACTCTTATTGAAACTAAATTCAGAGAAATAAGGCTGTGCTATAGTATCTCTCTGTATATTTCTTCAGAAATTGAATTGAATGTTGTCATATCATAGCCTCTGTCTCTAAAATTATTCCTAAGGAGTTCTAGTTCTTGTGTGAATCCTTCCTCGGATGGATTGAGCCTAGATGCCCTTGTGATTTGCCCCTTTACCACATTGTCAAAGACAAATCTGGGGTGCATGCTGCTCCTATGTAGGAGCGAATTTTTATAACAGGCTTTTCTATGTATTGATGTGTTCAATAAACCATTGGGTAACCTCTCTATATTCACATCAAGAAAAGAGATTCTGTCATGAGAGTACACAGAAGTAAATTTCAAGTATTCCAATAATTCATTAACCTGTATGAAAAATTCTTCTAGTTGACATACATCTCCCCTCCAGATGAAAAAGAGGTCATCCACAAACCTCCTATAGAAGCCTACATGCCTCCTGAAAGAGTCTAACTCAAACAGTGACTCCTCCTCCCACTGTGCCATGACCAGGTTGGCGTAGCTATTGGCACAAGCTGTGCCCATAGCTACGCCTTCCTTCTGCATGTAGATGTTATCCCCAAATAGGAAGAGGTTGGTGGTCAGTACTGTTTCCAAAAATAACGTTATAAGCTCAATTCCATCCCAACTCATATCTGTATTCTTCTGTAAATACTGCTGTATTTTATGTATACCATCATCATTAGGAATAACTGTAAAAAGGCTCACCACATCCATAGTAACAAGAATGAATGGTTCTTTATCATTCAACGTCTTAGTGTATGTGTACAAGTCTATCAAAAATTGTTTGCTGTCTATTAAAATGTACTCATTCTCACGAACTAAAGGCCCTAAATAATATTCCAGGTATAAAGCCAATGCCTCAGTAACCCACCCTTGACCAGAAACTATAGGTCTCATGGGTGGGTTTACTAATGATTTATGGACCTTAGGTAGTCCACTAAGTATAGGGATCAACGGATTATCCATCTTAAGATATTTGTACAACTCAAAATCTACATCACCACTTACTAGTAGATCATCTAACATACTATATACCATAGATATCTTTTCCAATACTAGCGATATATTAATGATTTCATAAAATTTACTATCACTCAACATAGTCGTCATGCTATAGACATAATCGGCTCGATCCATAAGGACAACTGGCCCGCCTTTATCAGCTGGCCTTACGATTAACTCATTATCAGATTTTAAAAAAATCATGGCATTACGTTGGGCTTTGGTTAAGTTGTCCTTGTAGTATCTCCTACTTCTATCATTATTATTAGTGGAGTTATAATATTTATAAATATCATTTTACACCAATTTCGCAAAGGTGTCTAGTAGTGGATGCAGTATCGGCATGTATGTGCTATAAGGACGAAAAAGAGAACTAGGCTGACTAGCATTAGAAATATTGTTCATACTGTATGAAAACTAACTTTTCAAACTGTTAATTTCTCTGAGATTAAAAAGCTGTGTAAGCTCAGAAGAAATCTTTGCTTACTGTCAACAATGTGGTTTGCATAAGCATTCCATCATA
>NC_056746.1:265795407-265817907 GCF_019279795.1 Protopterus annectens | reverse complement strand
TGAATTATCATGGACTTTATCAACAAAGACACAGGCAACCTCCAAAAGCTAGACCCAACACAATTTGGCTTTGTTAAAGGTAGATCATGCTTATTAAACCTGGTAGACTTCTTTGAGAATGTCAACAAAACCATGGACAAAGGTGACACAGTGCACAAAGTCTATCACAACCTTGCCAAGGCTATTGACAATTCTCCACCCTGGCATCATTAAGAAACTCTTCCAGATAGGGATTAACCCTTATGTTACTAGATGGATAGTCAATTGGCTCAACAACAGAGCACACTCTGTTAAAACTGGTGACTCCACATCCACCAGTAGACCCGTCACCTGTGGGGTTCCACAGGGGTCTGTGCTGCCCCCTTACTGTTTGGCATCTATTTCTCAGATATCCAGGCCAAAGTAGATGGCCTTTGACTCACTAAGTTTGCTAATGATTGCAAATTAGGAGCAATCACTGAGTCCCTCAGTGATGTGAACATATTACAGGAACGGCTAACACAATCAAATGATTTGTGCCAAAGCCATGGTCTAAACCTTAATGCCAAAAAATGCATTATTATTCCCTTTGGCAAAATAGAATTTCCTACAAATTACAATATTGATAGCATCCCCCTGAGTTCCAACACAGTGGTGCAATACTTGGGAACACAGGTTGATAGCAGTCTGAACTTTCCACAGTACTAAAGAAAGCCTTCTATGTAGTGCACCTCATAAGCAAGGGCATCCAGGTCAAGGGATGTTATAACTCCACTGTGCTTGACTCTCATCAGACCACTAATAGAGTATAATGTACCCTTTTGCATGTACCTCACCAGACACCTACAGCAGCTGGAGAGATCTCTGAGGTTTCTCACTAAGAAAATACAGCGACTCCAAAACATGACCTAAGTGGACAGGCTGAAAGCCCTGTCACTTTACTCTGTATCTTATAGGCTGCTGAGAGATGACTTGTACCTAGCCTATAGGGGACTCTCCAACCCTGTCCTAATAGTAATGCTGCACATACTCACGTCAATTAATCAATGTAAGACATTAACAGATCATGCTGGAGAGACAGATATGTCTCCCAGAGACTGCCACTTCTCTGGAACAGACTCCCTATTCATGTAAAACAGAGCTCCTCACTGACCCTATTCAAATACAACCTAAATAATTGGATGGGAGACTGCAAATTCACTCCAGGACATGGCATCCATGTCCCTCATGGAAAGCAGTAGCCAGTGTTGATCACAGACCTGCTCTGTTCATAAATTCATTCTGTGAACTACCCAAAAAAGAACAAAATGGGGATACTTGGAATTAACATGGCTAGGCTTGTAAAGGCTCTAGGTCCAGTAGCCTAGTAACCTCTTATGAACCTATGAACCTATGAAAGAGAGGCAATGACACACGCCTATAAAATAATTAAAGGGGGGTGTGAGGTAATAGAGCAATAAGAAAAGTAGCAAGAGGGGCTTTGGCTCTCAAGTAATGCAAACTAACTTTAGTGTAGATATAAGAAAATACTTTTGCCCAGAAAGTGTAGTGGACAGGCTGAGTAAGTTACCATGACAGTGGTTTACAGCAGGGCAACTAACTATTTTAAAAGGGAATGAGAAACACAGAAGTGCATAGAGTAAAGTGAGGTGGAGCAGATGTTGAGATTAACTGCTTCAAGCAGGCATATTAGTCAGATGATCATTTTTCTGCCTTGACAGACATATGTGTATTTATATATACATTAATAAATACCCACGTTTATGAAAGAAGTGGAGATAGTGAATCACATTTTCAGGATGATCCCTTTTACATGGGAAAAGCCTGTTGCTCTACAGCTATAGTTGAGTGTAATATGCAGCACAAACATAATAAAAGTCTCAACAAGAAGACAGACTTGCTATGTGTACTGTATTCATTAAAATATGTAAGTAAATAGTTTCAAGGAAGTACTTTAAATGAAATGTTTGATTTAGAGTTTACAAACTCAGACAGCTAAAATTAGAAAATATTCTACTCCATTCACAATCATGTCAGCAGCTTACTAGTCTCATTTATTTTTACCACATACTAAGTGTGTCCCTTAGAAGGTAAGGACTGATGTGAAATACTGGGGCCACTATTGGTGCCTCCCTGATATCTTTTACAAGAACTGCAGTGGGTCCTACAACGAAATACTAGAAATAATGTCTGGCTGCTGCCCAAGAACCAGCTGTCTTTTCATGTGACATCGAACTGCTCTTTAGAAATTGTCCATGTCTATGTATGTAGGTATTTATGTACAACTGCATGTCTGTCTGTCTGACTGCCTGTATGTACATAGGAGTCTACTTCTAATTACTGAATGTTCACTTGTTTGAATCCAAGATTGCTGACTCCTCTTCAGCAATACTCCACTTAAGAGAAACCATGGACTACTGAACAGCTTTCCCTTGGAAATGAACCACTTGGGCACCTGGGAAAATGCAGCAATGAAAAGAAATTAAACCCACCTGAGTGGCTTTGCCCCCCCACACCCCCATAACTAAATATACCAATTCTGAGATCGCACTACACTGGGGAAAAGGGCAAAGATCACCCTGGTGATAAGTAGAAGTAGACCCATACATACACATGTGTTTTCTACGTACCATGATGCAGCAGAGAGCAAGGATTCTTGGAACAGGCAAAACAAAGAACCAAATACAGCCGAGTTTCCCCAAGCCAAAAGCAGGAAATCAATTGCAGAAACCGGGTCCATGAACAACCAGAACATAAAATAAAACACCAAATATTTTATTAAGAACTTGTTGAGCACTTTCGTCCCTATAGTAAACCAGGACTTCATCAGAACTAATAATAAAACACAAACCAATCGAATTTATAAACTCATTAACAAGATCGTGTGACACTATTAGACAAAACAAATGAAATAAACATTCATATATTTAAGAATGTGTTCTAAAATTTAATATAATAACACTGATACATACAATTACCATTGTAAACATGCATATTATAAAACTTGGTTTAAAAGCTAATTTAAATGTATTTATTTATTTATTGGCATGTGTTTACCAGGAAAGTCCATTTGGCTAATTAGAGTCCATTTTCAGTGGAGGTCCAGGGAGAAAAGCTCCACAAAAATATTTGGAAAGTACAAAGCAGCACAGAAAACAACGTTTAGAGTATACAAAGCACAGAGGGAAAATTATTACAAAGTAGCACATTGAGAATATATAAAACAGCTAGATAACTTTGATTACAATATAGTACAACCAGTGATTTACATTGTAGTATGAGTAAATATTGAATGCATAGCAATCATATTATAGGAGAGAATAGCAACTTAAAAATACAATAAAGTTACAGGAGTCATATAACAGGAAAAGTGGGAATGTATAAGAAAGCACTGGTAAGAATTTTAAAAAAGATTAGAGTAAAGGTGAAGGGTGGAAGCAAATAATGAATTGGAGATAGAAGACGGGAGAGAAAGTTGCTAATAGTAAAGGGTGAGCAAGAGAGAGGGAGTGTAGTGAGGCAGTGTATCGGGATGGACAAGAGAAGAATGTGAGTTGAAATAGGAGATTATGGGAATGATTGGATGGCGCTAAAATCTAGGTTATGGAAGGAGGAGGCTTGGTGCAGTTACAAATCCATTTAGAGTGGAAGTGAGTGTGCAGAGCTGCTTTGAAGGAAATGGTGCATTGAGTGATGCGAATGGCTAGAAGAAGGCTATTCCAGGTTTTAGCTATAACTCAGGAGTATAGCAGTTGACCAGCAGTTAGTTTTGGTTTCTGAATTTTGATAAATAAATAACCTATCATTCAATTTAAATAGGTCACTTAAAGCTTAGCTGCACACAATTGTTAACACAGTGCTTAAAGACACCATATCATTAAGCCCAGGTGCTGTACTGGCAACTAACCTAATGTGCTACAGTAACTCCCAATACTCAAGCCTATGTTCCCATGCACCCCTTCTGGGGTTAAGTAATACTTGTTCCAATATTAAAAAAATAAAACTTTTTATTATCAGTGCAAGTTAACCTATGTTTATTAAGCACATTATTAGTACTAGAATTTCTTGTATCATAATAATGTTCATATAGTCACTTTTTTAAGGCTCATTCAGACTTGCCTGTATAGTATCCAAGGCAGGAGTCACAAAATGCCATATACACCACACCTGTGGAATTACAACCACAGGTGTATTACAACTTAAATTCATAATCATGGCACTTAAGTTTCAGGCTCTGCCCTTCAAAAATATATTAACATTGTTGGCAGGAACCACACTTCATCATATCCTTACCTTCTTTATTAACCCTAATGGGATCATGCTTGGTGTTACCCCTTTCAAACCTCCCCTTGAGATTTAAATGTCTCTTGTATACAAATTGAGGGCAACTACCCAAAAATTTCTTTGTAGTACTATCATTCTCAATTAACTTCCAACTGTCTCTAATTATCGGTTTAATACTACTGATCTCATTACCATATTTAATAATTATGGCTTGTTCAGAATTATGTAATGGTTGATCTTCATTGCTTGACATTGTTCCACCATGCATGCTCTGGGAGAGTAATGGAAAAAAATTACTTTTCTTTTCCTGCATACTTCTTTCTTAATTTTGTTTAATATTTTAATGGGATAACCCTTATTCAAATTACCAATTTCAATTATAAATTGATCATCCTTGGACACTGTTCTTAATATGTGCACCATTTGACCTTCACTAAATCTTTCTTTTGAAAGAAAGGATGGTTACTAGAAAAATCCCAGAAATTATTGGAAAATGTGGGTTCCTGTATAATCTAGAACTAAAATATTTTCAGTGAAAATCTTTTACTAATGATACATCAAAAAGTTAATAACTAACTTCTTTGGAAAAAAATGTAAATATCAAGAAATCAGTAGTAGAATTCAAAAATTCTATAAAGTTCAAAAGTTGTGGTGCACCAGCCTACCAGATGATAAATATGTCATCCAAACATTGCAGAAACATGACCACATAACAAATATTGTCTGAGTTAAACACAAAATTATGTTCCCAGTATCACCAAACAATGTTAGCATATAATACGCACATACATACAAGTATTTCAAGCACGGGCATTAATGCTCTTCTAGCTTGCCAATGTACCAAAACAATTGTTCCCATAATAAGTATCCAGGCTGTTCTTAAAAATATCTAAACTAGTACTTACTTTAATGTAATTTGGTAGTCCATTCCATGTATCAGCTACTCTCGCTCTCAGAGAACCAATTAGTACACTTCTCATTCCTATATAATCTTCTACACCAGTTGTCTGATGATTCTCTAGTACTTTTTGTTAACCCCAAGCATTTTGAGAGGTAGTTGTCACTAAATGCCCTATATACCTGAATACACATGCTGCTCCCATAGCTACACCTGTCAGCTGTTTGAAGTATTCCCTTTCAGAGCAGATACAATTATTATGAAGGACCATGTCAATAAGTCAACTAAAATATTAACGTCTGTATTGTGTAGGGACTCACATCTTCCACATGCTCCCCTACACCAATTTATTTCTACTATGTAAGGTGTACGTGAAAAAAGAATCAGTACATCAGTTGTGATCAATAGCCACTCCATCAAAAATTCACACTTAATATTACCTAAAAAAATCCCATAAATCCTTCAAAATATAGAGATTCCTGTTGATTAAATGCTTTAAGCTTCCATCTATATATTCAGTTAATGGGTGAGTTTTTGAACCAGCAGCAGCCACCATAGGGCTGGGGGGGGGTGTCTTCCATATTCTTATGTATTTATGGAAAGCCAAATACTGTGAGTACCAATGCATAATCAACTTTTAAAAACTTATACAACTTATATTCAATGTCATCTTGATCTAAAAGATCTTTCAAAAACATATCTATCTTGTAGTAAGAAACATTAACTTCATTTCTAGATACTCTACAGTATTGGAGATTGTTACTGTGCATATTATGCATTCTAGCTGAATAATCAATGATGCTCATTAAAACCACACCAGCCCCTTTATTGGGCTTCATAATCCTGATTTCATGATTTTTAAGCAATTCATTTATTAAGCTAAACTCATTCCTAGTTATATTATACCCTGTCTTATATCATTGCTATAGGAGCAATTTCATCAAATCTTTTTCACACGACCTTTCAAAAATTTGTAAGGTAGGATGTGAGGAAGGGTTAAAAGTACTACTTCTAACAAATGTGTTAGCCTGAATAACCATATTGTTTGTATCATAAACTGGTATCTTCAAATTTAGCTTTTTTACATATAACTTGAGGTCCAATACAACTTCAGTTATGTCCATTCTGTTATTTGGAACAAACATAAGCCATCTAATAAAAAGTTTAAAATATCTATCATCATCTTCTAAAAGACTACAATTAAAAATCTTAAAACCCTTAGTCATTAACACTGGTTGTTATGTTATTTTTAAATAAAGGTAGTACAAAATAAAAATTACAATTGAAACCAAAATTACTTGGAAGGGTAGAAACATCAAGCACACAAACTAATATATCCAAGGTTTTGTACCTTCCTTTCCTTGTGAATATATCCATGGTACCTAGTGTTGCCCTCCTTTCCTTGTGAATATATCCATGGTACCTAGTGTTGCCCTCCTTTCCTTGTGAATATATCCATGGTACCTAGTGTTGCCCTCCTTTCCTTGTGAATATATCCATGGTACCTAGTGTTGCCCTCCTTTCCTTGTGAATATATCCATGGTACCTAGTGTTGCCCTCCTTTCCTTGTGAATATATCCATGGTACCTAGTGTTGCCCTCCTTTCCTTGTGAATATATCCATGGTACCTAGTGTTGCCCTCCTTTCCTTGTGAATATATCCATGGTACCTAGTGTTGCCCTCCTTTCCTTGTGAATATATCCATGGTACCTAGTGTTGCCCTCCTTTCCTTGTGAATATATCCATGGTACCTAGTGTTGCCCTCCTTTCCTTGTGAATATATCCATGGTACCTAGTGTTGCCCTCCTTTCCTTGTGAATATATCCATGGTACCTAGTGTTGCCCTCCTTTCCTTGTGAATATATCCATGGTACCTAGTGTTGCCCTCCTTTCCTTGTGAATATATCCATGGTACCTAGTGTTGCCCTCCTTTCCTTGTGAATATATCCATGGTACCTAGTGTTGCCCTACTTTCCTTGTGAATATATCCATGGTACCTAGTGTTGCCCTACTTTCCTTGTGAATATATCCATGGTACCTAGTGTTGCCCTCCTTTCCTTGTGAATATATCCATGGTACCTAGTGCTGCCCTACTTTCCATATGAATATATCCACGGTACCTAGTGTCACCTTCCTTTCCTTGTGAATATATCCACGGTATCTAATGTCACCTTCTTTTCCTTGTGAATATATCCATGGAACCTAGTGTTAACTTTGTTTCCTTGTGAATATATCCATGGTACCTAGTGTCACCTTTGTTTCCTTGTGAATATATCCATGGTACCTAGTGTTGCCCTACTTTCCTTGTGAATATATCCATGGTACCTAGTGTTGCCCTAGTTTCCTTGTGAATATATCCATGGTACCTAGTGTTGCCCTACTTTCCTTGTGAATATATCCATGGTACCTAGTGTTGCCCTCCTTTCCTTGTGAATATATCCATGGTACCTAGTGTTGCCCTACTTTCCTTGTGAATATATCCATGGTACCTAGTGTTGCCCTACTTTCCTTGTGAATATATCCATGGTACCTAGTGTTGCCCTACTTTCCTTGTGAATATATCCATGGTACCCAGTGTTGCCTTCCTTTCCTTGTGAGTATATCCATGGTACCTAGTGTTGCCTTACTTTCCTTGTGAATATATCCATGGTACCCAGTGTTGCCTTTTTTCCTTGTGAATATATCCATGGTACCCAGTGTTGCCTTTTTTCCTTGTGAATATATCCATGGTACCTAGTGTTGCCTTCCTTTCCTTGTGAATATATCCATGGTACCTAGTGTTGCCTTCTTTACCTTGTGAATATATCCATGGTACCTAGTGTTGCCCCCCTTTCCTTGTAAATATATCCATGGTACCTAGTGTTGTCTTCCTTTTATTGAAAATATATCCATAGTACTTAGTGTCACCTTCCTTTCCTTGTGAATGTATCCATGGTACCTTATGCAGCCTACATTTTCTTGTGAATATATCCATGGTACCTAGCATTGCCTTCCTTTCCTTGTGAATATATCCATGGTACCTAGTGTCACCTTTCTTTCCTTGTGAATATATCCATGGTACCTAGTGTCACCTTCCTTTCCTTGTGAATATATCCATGGTACCTAGCATTGCCTTCCTTTCTTTGTGAATATATTCATGTTATCTAGTGTTGCCTTCCTTTCCTTGTGAATATATCCATGGTAACTTGTGTCACCTTCCCTTCCTTGTGAATAAACCCATGGTACCTAATGTCGTCTTCCTTTCCTTGTGAATATATCCATGGTACCTAGTGTCGCCTTCCTTTCCATATGAATATATCCACGGTACCTAGTGTCACCTTCCTTTCCTTGTGAATATATCCACAGTATCTAATGTCACCTTCTTTTCCTTGTGAATATATCCATGGAACCTAGTGTTAACTTTGTTTCCTTGTGAATATATCCATGGTACCTAGTGTCACCTTTGTTTCCTTGTGAATATATCCATGGTACCTAGTGTTGCCCTCCTTTCCTTGTGAATATATCCATGGTACCTAGTGTTGCCCTACTTTCCTTGTGAATATATCCATGGTACCTAGTGTCACCTTTGTTTCCTTGTGAATATATCCATGGTACCTAGTGTTGCCCTCCTTTCCTTGTGAATATATCCATGGTACCTAGTGTCACCTTCCTTTGCTTGTTCTAGTGTTGCCTTCCTTTCCTTGTGAATATATCCACTTTACCTAGTGTCACCTATCTTTCCTTGTGAATATTTCCATTGTACCTTGTGTCACCTTTCCTTCCTTGAGAATATATCTATGGTACCTAGTGTCATCTTCCTTTCCTTGTGAATATATTGGGTCTATATTATATGTATGAAGTTTTATAACTTCGAATACCATATTATTGACACCATATGGTCAACATTAGTAAACTTCGAACAGTGAAAAAAAAATAAAAGAATAAACCCTAAACTAAGGGCTGTAGGTAGGTCCCAAGTCCCGCTCTTTAAATATAACAACTCTGAGACCGCACTATAACACAGTAAAGGGAAGACTTCCCTTTACTGCACTGACTGTCTCGGTATCTTGGTATATTTAAAGAGCAAGGGTGCAGTGCAGGGGCTTCCTTTGCTTTAACCCATGTTTTTATGTTTTCTTTTTTTTTAGGTATAATAACTTTGACCATATGGTATTCATATGGTATATGTAGCCTTCCTTTATTGGGGAATATATCCATGGTACCTAGTATCATCTTCATTTCTTTGTGAATATATCCATGGTACCTAGTGTTGCCTTCCTTTCCTTGTGAATATATCCATGGTACCTAGTGTTGCCCCCCTTTCCTTGTAAATATATCCATGGTACCTAGTGTTGTCTTTCTTTTATTGAAAATATATCCATAGTACTTAGTGTCACCTTCCTTTCCTTGTGAATGTATCCATGGTACCTTATGCAGCCTACATTTTCTTGTGAATATATCCATGGTACCTAGCATTGCCTTCCTTTCCTTGTGAATATATCCATGGTACCTAGTGTCACCTTCCTTTCCTTGTGAATATATCCATGGTACCTAGTGTCACCTTCCTTTCCTTGTGAATATATCCATGGTACCTAGCATTGCCTTCCTTTCCTTGTGAATATATCCATGGTACCTAGTGTCACCTTCCTTTCCTTGTGAATATATCCATGGTACCTAGTGTCACCTTCCTTTCCTTGTGAATATATCCATGGTACCCAGCATTGCCTTCCTTTCTTTGTGAATATATTCATGTTACCTAGTGTTGCCTTCCTTTCCTTGTGAATATATCCATGGTAACTTGTGTCACCTTCCCTTCCTTGTGAATAAACCCACGGTACCTAATGTCGTCTTCATTTTCTTGTGAATTTATCCATGGTACCTAGTGTCATCTTCCTTTCCTTGTGAATATATCCATGGTACCTAGTGTCGCCTTCCTTTCCATATGAATATATCCACGGTACCTAGTGTCACCTTCCTTTCCTTGTGAATATATCCACGGTATCTAATGTCACCTTCTTTTCCTTGTGAATATATCCATGGAACCTAGTGTTAACTTTGTTTCCTTGTGAATATATCCATGGTACCTAGTGTCACCTTTGTTTCCTTGTGAATATATCCATGGTACCTAGTGTTGCCCTCCTTTCCTTGTGAATATATCCATGGTACCTAGTGTCACCTTCCTTTGCTTGTTCTAGTGTTGCCTTCCTTTCCTTGTGAATATATCCACTTTACCTAGTGTCACCTTTCTTTCCTTGTGAATATTTCCATTGTCTTTCCTTGTGAATATTTCCATTGTACCTTGTGTCACCTTTCCTTCCTTGAGAATATATCTATGGTACCTAGTGTCATCTTCCTTTCCTTGTGAATATATTGGGTCTATATTATATGTATGAAGTTTTATAACTTCGAATACCATATTATTGACACCATATGGTCAACATTAGTAAACTTCGAACAGTGAAAAAAAAATAAAAGAATAAACCCTAAACTAAGGGTTGTAGGTAGGGGGGCAAGTCCCCCTGCACCCCCGCTCTTTAAATATAACAACTCTGAGACCGCACTATAACACAGTAAAGGGAAGACTTCCCTTTACTGCACTGTAGTGCGATCTCGGAGTTGGTATATTTAAAGAGCAAGGGGTGTGGGGGGTGCAGGGGGGCTTGCCCCCCTGCTTTAACCCATTAGGTTATGTTTTTATGTTTTCTTTTTTTTTTAGGTTTTATAACTTTGACCATATGGTGTCGATCATATGGTATTCGAAGTTATGTAGCCTTCCTTTATTGGGGAATATATCCATGGTACCTAGTATCATCTTCATTTCTTTGTGAATATATCCATGGTATCTAGCGTTGCCTTCCTTTCCTTGTGAATATATCCATGGTATCTAGCGTTGCCTTCCTTTCCTTGTGAATATATCCATGTTACCCAATGTCACCTTCCTTTCCTTGTGAATAAATACATGTTACCTAGTGTCGTCTTTCTTTCCTTGTGTAGTTCCCGTTTCTGTGGGTCCTTTTGGAGCGAGTTGGAACTGGTCTGTAACCTATTTCTGAATGTTGAAACATAACATTCTGATTCTTCTTAGCTATTCTGTCCGAATGCTGCAGGGAAGGAAACTGAGTGGGCTCTGAAAAATCACCACTATTGTTGCACATATATGAAATGTCACTATAAATATCATGAGCTACAGAATCATTACTATTTGTTATTTAAACTAGGTTTTAAACCACATTTTATAATATGCATTTTTAGCAATGCTAATTTTATGTATAAGTGTTATATCCAATTTTAGAACACATTCTTAATGTATGAATTTCATTTAATTTGTTGTGTCAGTGTCACATGATCCTATTAAAGATTGATTCAACTAGTTTTTGCTCTATTACTAGTTCTGCTGAAGTCCTGGTTTACTATGGGCATGAAAGCACTCAACAAGTTCTTAATAAAATATTTGGTGTTTTATTTTATGTCCTAGTTATTCATGGATTCAGTTTCTGCAAATGGTGTCTTACTTTTGGTTTAGGGGACACCACGTCATGTATCTATATGTGCATAAATTAATTTATTTCAGTTTGTTAACTGGGATAGAGCACCAGTCTCAAAGACCATTTGCAGGCTTTTGTCCAGAATTACAAATACAAAGCAAATTAAAATATTTTCACTTAAAAGGAAGATATACTTGATGTAAATTGAAAACATAAAGCAACAGTCTAGAAGAATAAAATATATAAAGGTCAATATGCATTTGACCAGGAAACAAAATATATGATGTGAAAAGAAATGAAGAAGCTCATAAAAATCAGTGCCTCAACCTACATAGGTATACCACTCACAAATACATATACACACACACACACACACACACACACAGATACACACACACACACAGATACACACACACACACACACACACACACACACACACAGATACACACACACAGATACACACACACACAGATACACACACACAGACACACACACACACACACACACACACACACACACAGATATACACATGGTCATGTAAGCGAGCACATACATTCACAGAGATGCATGTGCACGCATGTACACACATGCATACATGCACATTCTTCTAAGCATGGGCACAGGCTGACAGCAATACATACACATACACACATGCACGCATACACATGCATATGCTCATGCAATTGTGCATATACACACACACACACACACACACACACACACACACACACACACACACACACACACACACACACACACATATATACACATGGTCATGTAAGCGAGCACATACATTCACACAGATGCACGTGCACGCATGTACACACATGCATTCATACACTTTCTTGCAAGCATGGGCACAGGCTGACAGTGATACATACATACACATACACACATGCACACATGCATGCATACACATGCATATGCTCATGCAATTGTGCATACACACACACACACACACACACACACACACACACACACACACACACACACACACACACACACACACACACACACACACACACACACACACAAAGACACACAAACACACAGAAATGCATTGCACAACCATTGACATTTGTGTATACACTGCACATGGGCAGTTGTACAGCATTATACAGACAGTGTCTTTCTGGTCCATTTGGATTAGTCTCTGTAACTGAATTATCCTTGCTTTTGACAAAGGAGCCCTGTAGGTTTTGTATACTTTGTGCTATATATAGGTTCTGTATGAACTCACCAACACAAAATCCACTAATGGTAAAAAACAACACATCAAACTTTCTGCATGTCTTCTTGGAATACACCCTAAACTATATTTACCACTCCCTCCTCCCCTGCATTTAATTGTCTAACCCTGAAGTTCTAGCACCTCAGAGTAGGTTACAATCATTACTGTTGGGCAGTTGTATGCCAATGAGTCCAAATTATATCGTTTGGCATTATGACTCACTGGAAGTTGATTGGAGTGTTTTGCAAAAAAATGAAGTTAACAGGAAACATCTTGACTGACTATATTCAGAGAATGGAAGGTGAGGCATGACTGTTAGAGAAAGGTCAGTAACTAGGGTGGTGCCTCGGGATTAGTATTAGAGCTGATCCAGGTTAGCATACTGTTGTCAAGTGGACAATCCAATTGACCAGTTATAATACCAGGTTTAGTATAATAGTCAAAGATAGGAGGAATGATCTCCAATAAATCTGATGTGTCTTGAAGGATAGGAAAGTGAAAAAGTGTAAAAGTTTTACAGTTTACTGGATGAATCAAGAACTAGCATACATGCTAGAAAGTATAAACCTGTGGAGATATTCAAGGAGTTTGGTCAGGGACTTGATATTTTCCCAAGTTAACCCATGCAATATAGTGTGCAGCAGGTGATGTGAAGGTCAACAAGATATCGGGGAGAATGTCTTTGGAGACAGGACTGTAGGGATTCTGAGGCCAGCTTCCCATCACACAGGGTTTCAATGAGGCTGCATTTGGCATACATTATGCAGGTCAAGTGACCTGCAGAAAAAAGTGAAATGAACCAATTACATGGTGTAGAATGCAGATTATTTATAGATAGACATATCAACAGATAGATAGATATGGATATGTACATGCGTGATGTGTACGTAGAGGGAGAGCGACAGAGGAAAAAAGCTACAAAGAGAAACACAGAGAGAGACAGAAAGAGAGAAACAGACAAAGACAGAGAGACAAAGACAGGGAGACAGAGAGACAACAGGGAGAGAATTATGAATCATCAGAGCCTGATAGTGTTCATGCAGTGAAACACAGAGCAGCAGAGGGGATTATGCAGGCGCATACCATTGTTAGGTGACACAGGAGAGAGATGGAGTCAAAGTGGTATAGGAAGGGGAATGGGAGCATTGGTGTCAGCTGGAAAGGGGGCAGTTTGAGGTAGGTATGAGGTACTGTTTCACAGAGAGCATGGTAGAACCCAGACTGTATGTTTGAACATTATGATGACTGCTATTCAACAGGGGAGTTCACAAATGCCTGGAATTGCTAAAATATTGGATAGGAAAAGGCCGGACAGATACCCATCTGTACAGAACTGAATTGCAGTGCTTAACTACTTGGTCAGCTTTAGGGTTTGTTAGCATATGTAATATATTTAGGTAATGACTATGGGATATTGGCCTATGCCATTCAATTTGTTTATATGAACTTAACAGCTCTAAAACATGTACATAGTGTGGTAGAAAAAAAATAAGAATCTTCAGATTAGGACAAGTGAATTACATAATTAAGCAACAAAACAAATTAATAACGTGAAGTAGTCAAAAGAATAAAAAAGTTCTCAATACTTATAATTGCCAACCTGTTTTAACACATACTGATTTCATTGTGCCAAACACCCATAGCATCCATGCATGCATCTATACAACCATCCATTGCCCCCTTTCTCCCAATTTTGTACATGCAGTTAGGATGTCATATCAATACTGACCATCATCTAGAGACAGTGTCCACACTGCCATGTGGCCAGACAGTTTAAATGAGAAAGTGTTAGTTAGGAAATACTGCAGTGCAGAATTAGAAGGTCAACCTACCCCAGAACAGGTGTGTGTCTACAGAGTTAGACTAATCTTACCACAGTATTGACTATTTAGATAAATATAAAATACCAGCACAATTGCAATATGACAATAGATATATCACATACATCAAACAAGGGAAAAGAAAAAGTGAAATACTACAGTGTAGAAATATTAAGTGAAACAGGCCAAAATGACTGAAGTCAAAGGAAAAAAAATGATTGCCATAAGTTCAGAGGTTCACAAGTTATTGCTAGTCTGAAGGCCATTAGGAGGCCTTTTTAAGCCTAATATTGCTTCCCAAATGTATCTTACTGGTAGATACTATGGGGATTTGTTATGGAGTATGTTTAGACTTGGGTATGGGTGGTCAAGCATTTATAGGCTGCCTTAATCTTTTAGACTTAGGTGCCAGACCAGGAGTAAATTTCCAATTCCCCATTCACTGGTCCAAGTTGCTGTTGAACTGGGTTATGGAAGAGCTCTGCATGACATGGATGGGAAGCCTGTTGTACATAACGGGAAGTCTCTGAGACACATATCTGTCTCTCCAGCAGGTCCTATTTAGGTTGCAGGTGAGGATTAGGTCCCTAGATTGGATAACACTGATGCTGTTTATTTTGTGGATATGCAATAGGTACATCAGAGGATTATTTTTAGGCCAGGCATAAATCATCTCTCAGAAGCTTGTAGAATACCAAATACAGGAACAGGAAGATGGCTTTTAGGAAGTGTGCATAGGACATGCTGTTTATGCCCTGTATTCTTTTTTGTGAGGGACCTATGCAGTTATTCCAGTTGTTGCAGATGCCTGGTCAGGTACATATCAAAGGGGGCATCGTACTCAATGACTGGTCTGATGAGGGCCACATACAGTGAGACAATGACATCTTTAGACCTAGATGTCATACCTTTGCTTTAAGTAACAGAATTACTTCCTTACCACTGTTGACACATGATAATCAAAGGCCAGGTTCTAGTCTATATGTGTTCCAAAATCCATAACCATTGAGTCTACTCTTAGGGGTGCATTGACAAGAGTCTATATTAGATCACCGAACACTTAAAAAAGCGAATGGTGATTAATCAACCCTATGTAAGCAAAAGCTTACAATGCTGAAGTGTCAGAGCAGCGATTTCCAACAAAATAAAAAATAAAAAACAATTTCAAACATTACATTAAGTGGGGAGCTTTGCCCACTATACCTCCCGATGTCAGGGGCTGCACCCCCCACACCCCCCTACTTAGATATACCAACTCCGAGACAGCACTACAGTGCCGAAAACAGCAAAGTACTGAAGCAGCCAACTGAATTCTTTCCCAGGGAAAGAATTTGCTTAACAGTCGCTTTGATATTTTGCGTTTTCGGCCTTTTAAGTTCGACTAAGACACATTCGAAAGAATGCACCTTTGGTCTTCTGATATAGACCCCATTGACAATGTGGTGGTTTCCAAAGGATACTATTATACATTTCTTGTCATGAGTTTTAGTCTGTTGTTCTGGCATCAGTTATTTGTGAACATTTTTTCATGCTCTCCTCAAAGGTAACTGCCACCTTAATTAAGCAGTTCTTATATTACAAGCCGGCAAAGCCATAACCAGGTTAAGCAGGGAAAGGCCCCCTCTACCCACCCCCCAGCCTCCAGTCCTGCATGTGGTTTAGCAGGAGCCTAAATAAAGCACACAATCTTGTCCCACCTCCAAAGTTGTTTCATTGCGATGTGAAGAAGAAATCCTTGGAAGTTACAAAGTATTGTCGGATACAAAATAATTCTAATGAGAACTACCCTAATCTCCATGGAAGAATCCAACACGGACAGTGATTCAGTTTCACCAGAATTATCTGTTTAATGGTACCCTTATTTTGGTCACTAGTAGCCACAATCATAGGAGACACTTGGATATCTAAATAATTGATTCTCTCTGCCCCATCAGTGAAAACCAAACTGGTCTTCAAAGCCTTGCAGAGATCTAAAATGTCTTCATATAACTGCTGACTTTTGCTCTTGTAACATGAGACCTCACAGAACATCTGAAGTATGTGTCAGATTATAGAAAACAGAAATTAAAATATTTTTTCTAAAATCTGAATTTTGTCATCTACAGATAGTATGATCCCTTCATATTGTCCTAAGCATTAATGACTGATTTTTGAAGAGGCAAGAGCTTCTATAAGAAAGACTGCCAGGAGCTCTAAAAACATTTTAAACAACAGAAAAGCTAAAAGATAGCCTTATCTAATCTCTGGATAATAAAGCCTATTGGAGAGATATGACCCAATTCAGTGATGGTTGAACCTTGATAAAAATGCTGAATAAATAATCTAATTTGATCAGAAAAAGAAGCTCTCTCAGCATCTGATGTCAGAGTCTTCCTAATTCTGCCCTTTGTAACCTCAACAGTATCTGGTGAACTAATCTCAAGATGGATCCCACAATCACCTATCCCTCATGTACTCCATGGTGAATGTGATTCTGGAAGAGTGGTTCAAGGTGAAGAGTTCAAATTTCCATAATAATTTTATAATCAGTACTTAGAAAAGAGATCGGTTTATAACCATATCTCTCAACTGTACAGATTTTTGCAGAATGTCCAAATTTTTGCCTCTTAGTTTTGGTCTGTCCATTATAAAATTTGTGGTTTTCTGGCAAATAATTGCAGACTAAAGTCACTAAATAATAGACATTTGATTTTCAGATTTAATATGCGTCCAGAAATGCATGCTAATGCAAAACCTTTTAGTATATAAACTTTCTAAGATTATAAGAGCAATATTTAAAAATTGCCCCTATTTTGGGGCCTTTGTCCTCGAATTAATTTTGGCTTTGTCCAGATTTCTTGTGCTTACAGGCTGAGAGGTATGGTGATAGCTATGAGGTACAGCTTTCCTAAGTTTTAATACAAGGACTAACAGAGTTTGGCTGGATATATCTACTTTTCAAGGGCCTTTGTACTTATTTTCAATGTATGAGGGTTGAGAGGTATGTTCGTATCTGTTTGAACTATTTTTCCATGGTCAATGATGCTTAATGCATTATCAAAGCCTTTGTAGACTGCATCCTCTTATACCTTTAGATGAGTGTTCCTATTTTAGACATCTTTCCATGTATTTTCTAAAAACAAATAATCTGGACCAGATTGTCAGTATGCCAACCAGGGGCACAAACATAGTAGATCTGGTCCTCACTGATATGGAAGAGTGCTGCACACCCTCTAGTGTAATGTATTCTCTGGTAAGATCAGACCATAAAACGGTCTCCTCTGAAGTAGAAATATAGCCTGGAACTCCAGTAAATGCTGAAATGTTCAGAAACTACTCTAAGGCTAACTTCTTACTATTAAGTGATAACCTGGCAAAATCTGAAGCCCTCATAAACTGTGAGAACACTGCTACCTATGAAGAACTGTTCACCACAGAAATCCTATACAAGCATGTTAATAGCTGCATAGATACAGCTGTACCCACCAGGAAGAAGTACAGAACTAACTCATAAAACAAGCCACTGTGGTGGAATCACATCAAGCATCAATTGGATATATAACACAAAGAAAATCATGAAAATAATTAGAAGGTATAGCACCCAGTAGGATAAAAGCACTCTCAACAAGCTAAACAGACAACTCAGAAGACAAATAAAGCCTACAAAGCCAAATTAAAGGTAAATTTGGCCTCCTAGGACAAGAAAAAAACATAAGGCATTCTTTAGCTATATCCGCGACCTCAAAGACAATACACAATTGAGTGCAGAGCTCATTGTAATGAAGCCACCCATACTAAGCCAGAATATAGAGCAAACCTATTGGCAGACAAATTCAGCTCTAACTTTACTCCTCACTCCCCCTCAACCTCCTCTCAGTAAATATCATCAAATATAATCCCCCCACGCTATCACTAGAGAACAGGTTTTTAATGCTCTCTCTAACGCCAAGAACACTGCATCAATGTGTCCAGACAATATCCCAGGATGGCTTCTAAGTAGCATGAAACAAGACCTATCAGACCCTATGGAATCACTATTTAACTGTAGCCACCAAACAGGCTTCATGTCTAACAAATGGAGAACAGCAGCAATCATCCCTCTGCACAAAGGTAGACCATCTGCAGACCCTGGAAACTCCAGACCCATAAATCTCACTAGTCTCATATGCAAAGCCATGGAAAGAATTATTATGGAAATGATCAGTAATGACATAGGAAACATCCAGGCACTAAACCCAACCCAATTTGGATTTTTCAAGGGCAGGTCATGCTTACTCAACCTGGTGGACGTCTTTGAGAAGGTCAACAAAGCAATGGATGAGGGCAAAACAGTTTACACTGCCTGCATTGACCTAGCCAGGGCATTTGACACAATACCCCGTTAAGGAATTGTTGACAAACTCAGGAGGTTAGGTATAAACTCTTATGTCACTGAGTGTACAGCCAACTGACTCACAGACAGTACCCAGGAAGTTAGAATTAGGGAGCCCATCTCTACAAAAGGTTCAGTCACAAGTGGAGTCCCTCAAGGATCGGTTATGGGGCTTCTTTTTGATATTTACTTCTCTGAAGTCAAGTTCAGTGTTAAAGGTCTCTGGCTGACAAAATCTGCAGATGAGTGCATATTAAGTGCAGTCATAGAATCCCCCACTGACACTAATATTCTCCAGGAAGAACTGACACTGACAAATAGCTTGTGTCAGAACCATGGACTTTAAATGAGCCCAGTCTCTCTAGCTTCAAGAGTGGTGTCTTGTGTGGCAGTGCTATCTGTGGGTCACTGATTTATATCACTGCCTTTCTTTTACAGATAGCATTTGTGCACTGCCCCTTCTCTGCCACTTTGTTTATATTAGTCTTACGACAACTGTATTAGGGTTACAGATTTGGCAAGTATGTCCTCAATGCACCTTAAACTAAAACTGTCTGAAGGCTACCTGGTAGGATACATAACAGCATATGTGAAGAAATTGTCAGGGAATAGTTTTACCAACACATGCCGTTACTGTAATTATTATTAAAAGAAAGTATTTATTTATTTGAGACAGACAATTAATCACAATGTCATAAAAGCAGAAAACTTATTAGTGATTAATATAAACGGAACACAGTGTGTACATCTGAAATTCTTTCAGCATTCCTTCTTGTGATCACACAGAAGGACTCACAGCCATCACAGAAGGATACAGAAAGCTTGTATAATAATCCTGTTACTGTAACTCTCTTGCCAGAATACAACCAATTAGCTGTTAATATTCACTCAGGCAGGTAGCAAGAATCTTGTGAGTCTCACAACACAATTTATCTGTTTAAGTTAAGCTTAGCCCTTGGTTATCATCATATCCATGTCAGTCACGTCTAACTGCGGGAAGAGTGAATCTCAGATCTTATACAATGTATACAGCAGGGCTAGCATAGAACACTACAAAAGCTTAATGTGTTTGTGCTACTTTCCTAGACTTTGCTGTATCAGCCAGGAGAGATAAAGGTCCTTGTTGACACTTCTTCAGACTAGCTTTTAATTCTGTTGAGGATATGAAGGGTGATGTTTCTCTTCAAAATAGGCACTAAAGAGCTGCCTTTCAGATGTCAGCCATAGAACCTTCCAAGGTGCTGTGAATTAAATGGCTTTATATCTAGAACTTGATGGGTTGTCTTCTAATTTTTTTTTTGTCTGTAACAATTTATCTTTCAACTTTTTAGGCAAGCCGATGTCTGTCTTTTATTTGTGCAGCACAATACTTAAAAGGTTTTCATCACAGCTCAAAGTCTAACATTCAGTTCTGGTCTCAGGTCACTGTCTGTGGGGGAGTCTGCATGCGCTCCCTTTGACTGCTCAGTTTTCTTTGGGTACATGATTTTCTACCACCTTCCAAAGCATGCTAGTTGATGGCCACTATAACTGTCTGTCTGTATCTATGTATCTGTCTGTCTGTCTATCTATCTATATATAAATCACTCTCCCTCACCCTCTCTCTCTCTTGTGGCCCAGAAAGGTCATAGCTTAAAAGGGTTACAGAAAGTCAATATAATTATCCAGTTAAAAATAAAGTAAATTAAAGCCAGAATTAGACAAATCTTTGTGAAGTAGGATTTGTTACTCAGTGTGGTTCACTATCACTTGAGAGGTGTTGCCTGATGTTTGGCTCAGCACGTTCTTTTACAACATGGTTTGCATTAGTGGGTCACCTTGGTGGCATATGACGAAGCTTGTTGAAATTCTGTTCAGACATATCTAACTATTCAGCTATTACTTTCGGAAGCCTCTCCTCCCCCTTCCATTACCACCATTTGCAATCCGTAACACTCAGGCAAAAATTAATGCGAGAGTCAAATCATTCACCAAGAGGTGAACTGACTGCAGGTAGTTATTTACAAGAGAACAAAGTATTTTCTGACTAAACAAATCAGTTTGATAATCCCTGAGTGTCTGACCTTGCTTTAACACTGCCTTGCTGTTCTGCAGCCATGTTGCTTAATGTGCCTCTTAAGTATATAATAACTGCACTTATTTCTTTAGTGAAAAAAAAGAGATGATGCTTACTGTTTCACTGCTATTTATAGAAAATATCAAAATCAGTAATGGATTCTCCACTAAAGTTCTAGTTCTACATTTCAGCATTCTGTCTGCTTTCACTGTGACTTGACAGTTTAAAAATAAAAACTCTCAGTAGTGTAGCAGTAAATATTTCTATTTCTTGCATATATTTCAGCTCTGAGCATACTGCTGTAGCTTATGTTGTCTTGCTAAATATTCAAGTTTGCAAATATTTGCAGGATGTCTTTATTTTACATGAATATGATGTCAGATAGTATAATGATAAAGCAGATTGCAGAAGGAATCACCACAAGGAAAAATACCTCCGTTGTAATCCAAAGTAAACTTCTTTTATTGTGGTACAAAAGATAAAAATATGAGCGCTTTCACATAGAATGAACTACGCTTCTTCAGATATGATTTTTCTAAAAGCCATTCACTGTTTTATACAAACTTTTGGCGGTCAAGTCAACTCATTAAATAATTAATCAATCAATCAATTGTCTTGTGAAACTAATTATTTAAAGTGCTCTATGCCATTTAAAGTGCTTTTATGCCATTTAGAATGCTGTTCAAAGTACTATACATATTTAAAGCAAATAAAACATCCTTATATCAGTATAACATCTTATCGTATATGAAATTACAAAAGTTTTTTATGAAATAAGACATGTCTTACTGGTCTTAATAAATTTTTTAGCAGATATTACACTGATTTTATAAAGCCATGAAACCTTAAAAGACTTTTAAAAACATGTTAACGCATATTACTTATACACATAAAATATAAAAATCATGTTCAATCATAGTTTATAACCATTCTAGAAGTCAAAGCATGTTGTAATAATATGCTTATAAGATGTTTAATAAATTATCAAGCCCGTTAAATCTTTTGTTATAATGTATCTAAATATGCTGTTATGTACATAGGGAAATATATTATGTTAATGTTTTTATTATAAATGCTCTTCAAAATTCATTAATTTAAATAAAAAAAATTTTTTAAAAATCCAATATAACTTAAAGTTATAAATAAATATATTTAGGATTTTTGTAATATAAAGAAGTAATTATAAATACAAATCAAATATAAAAATCACATTCTATTATATTCATAACTTCCTATTATTTAATACAGGTTTCACTGATATAATTTGATTAATGCCTGGTGTGACGTGTGCTCTTAAAGTCAGTATCCATTTGAGTTCCACATTAGCCAAATGATTAATATTATCACCTCCTCTTGAACTTGGAGTAACTAATTGCAAAACCTTAAAGCTAAATTTATGTGTTTTATTATCTTGCA
>NC_056746.1:265752907-265792907 GCF_019279795.1 Protopterus annectens | reverse complement strand
AATAAAACATTTTGTAACCATAGCATATGCTAGGTTGTGTCATACCTTACCTGTCTTTGCTGAAAAATTCTAGACAAACCCCAAATAATCGGTCGACAATGGGCAATCAGGGATATTTTTTAAAAATTACTCTAATTCACTTAAAAAGTTAATACAACATCAGCATGCATTTTCAGAGCAATAGGAAGTTTGGAGAGCTAATATCTGTCTAGCGTTACTGATTGACTGCAATCCTATGTGAGTTAACACAAAATCAAAAATGTTACAATGGACAGGACCAAAATATGAGGCAAAATCAAGGATCTTCTGCAAGTTCATGACGCAATGAGAAGTATGTCTAGTGCACATCTGATAGGTGTGTGCATGGGTATTGTAAGCTCCTGGCAGGGCAGTGCCATTCTAGAGGATGAAGACTGTTTTATTCTTTCTGTTATTAAAGGGAAAGACACACAAAAAAATTAAAGCAACACGTTTAATGATGCCATGAACTTCATAGCTGAATGTTGCACATTGGTCTGTTTATTCAATATACAGCAGAGAGTAGATTGTCTGAATGTTGATTATCTGAAACGTCAGTTATCAGAATCAGCCTTCCAAAGTTTTCACGTAAGAAAAAATCATGAAGTCTGAATAAGTAAACATTATACGTATTCACTTGAACATGTTTTTTGAGCTTGTAGCCAGCTTGTGTGTGAAAAATATTCTTTATTGTCCACTGGAATTGCCGAATGGTTGAAAAGTGTATTCCTGCATGCAGAAAAAAAATAAGATTTTAGAAGTTTTTTATCTGGTTCAATTATATGTTTGATTATCTGAAGAGTTTGATTATCCGAACTACCCTAGTTCCTAATTAGTTTGGATAATTGACTCTCTGCTGTAATCTTAGTCAGTGTTACATCTGGCATCTCTTTAGCTTTGAGAGATGAGACAGTCTCTGTCACAATAAGTGCGAATGCAGTGCGCACACACACACACACACACACACACACAAACACGCGAGCGTGCACACACTCACACACACACACACACACGCACGCACGCACGCACACACACACACACACACACACACACACACACACACACACACACACACACACACACACACACACACACACACACACACACACACACACACACAAACACACACACGCGCGCGCACACTCACACGCGCACACTCACACGCGCACACTCACACACACACACACACACACACACACACACACACACACACACACACACACACACACACACACACACAAAGTGATACTACCACACAGAAAAGTAATTTTCTTTTTTTCCCTTTTCAGTTATTCAGTCTTGGCATTCTTAATTATATATATATATATATATATATCACTGTGTCTGCTGCTTGAAACATGGTTTGATCTTTCTCTGCTACTCGAAGGTATTTAAATTAATTAACTGTCTGTATCATAGTACAAATGTATTGTTTTAGTCTTTGTTAGTGTGTTTTCATTTAAGGAACATAGCTAATCATATATGAGAAACCTATTCAGAGACAACTTGGACTACACAGACAAAATCAGATCCCATATAAATGACTCTTGGTTAGAATATGTAAGTCGCATTATTGTTACTTACTTGGTCTAGAATAATACTACACTTCACCCAAGAGACAGTTTTAAATCAGATTAAGGGAAAAGTTAACAGGGCTTCGTGCCGTGAATATAACTGAAATTATACAAGGACAGAAATAAGTTACAAACAAATAATCAAATAGACATAAAGGTCAACTTGTCAAACAAAATCTGCAAATACCTCTTACAGATACAACAATTTACATGATCCCAAATATATATCTAGAAAACAATCTAAGATTAAAAGATTTTTATATGGTATTCTACTATGAAAAGAAAATTACTTTAATTCAGGGGGCATGATGATGTTTGATGGAATGCATTTCTGTCTTTTTTAAATGGTTTCAGAAATCTGTCTGAGCTGAACAAATATGATGGTCCCCTATGCACTCATGTAATTTTTAATGTATTCCTTTTCTGTTTTTTTTATATTAGAATTGCTATTACTGTGAGGCCCCTGGTGAAAAACACCAACCACCTTTGTGACACAGTAATCATAAATGCAGCAGTAAAGGGTTTGTTACAGTAAATTATTAAGCAGTCAAAAATTAGAAGAAAAAAGTACATTTTATAACACACTTTCATTTGTGCCTTTGTCTAAGTCTCTCATTTCTCTAGTCATTTCTATCTAGAGGAGTAAGACTTTCCTAGCAGTGTATACCAAGCAAATACAAACATATACAAGAGACAGACAGCCACAAAGAACTAGACAAAACACAAAGCCATGCCTTTCCAATGAAACACAGATATGCATATGTAATTGCGCACACACACACACACACACACACACACACACACACACACACACACACACACACACACACACACTTATGCACATTTACATGCACCCATACAGATATACCACACACACAAATGAAAATGCCATTTATATACAGACAGCACTCAATCAGACATGGGCACAAAGTGAAATACGTTTATGAGCATGCACACATACACACACGCACACACATACACACAGGCACACGCGCGCACACACACACACACACACACACACACACACACACACACACACACACACACACACACACACACACACACACACACACACACACACACACACACACACACTATAATAAACTGTGAGCCAGCTCCGTGACTTAAAAGGATAAAGCCACAACTTTGCTGTGGATGACCAAAGTTCGAATAGTTACTTGATTGCCTGCAGGAGTTGGCAGAAGAGGATAGGAGTGAAGTTCCCTTTCCGGCTTGCCCATCCTGGGGGGAGGGAGGCAACTTTGGCTCATCAGATTGGTGAAACCAAGCAGGATCACTTGATGTCTTCCCATGAAGCTTGAGTCTGACTAGCCCACTGTCGTGTGCAAGTCATACATAAGCCAAGGGGAAACCAACATGCTGAAGCACACTTCCCCTTTGAGGCACAGCAGAATTCAGAATAGTCACTGCAAGGGAGGGATTTTTTTTATCAGGGGATAAGGTAGTCTGCCCCACAGGGCCAGCAAAATAGCCTGCTCACTCCTGCCCAACTCTTGTTGCAAGCAGATAATCTCATAGGGGATTCCCAGACAGTAACATATAGGCCGTGGGGCTCTTGGCTAACCTGGTAATTCCTGCCCCCCACAACAGTGAAAGCAATGGGCTGACAGAGGGCAATAGAAGAACCATCATGCTGGGTTCTACAGGGAGGTGGGAGGTAAACAAAACAAAGGAAAGATAATGAGCTGTAATGAGTTAACCAAGGACGTTGCTGTGAAAACTGAGTTGTTTTATTAGCTACTAACTAGATGAGATATCATTAAATATTCCATTATTTAAAGCCACCTATTTGGCAAACACATATCACAAGTGTAGTGAGCGATAGGTATAACAAACTTTTATCATTTATTTTCTTTTCCACTGACTCCATCCAAAATTCTTTACAAGCAATCATAGTGTAATGAGATTCATAGTGAGGTGATCTAAAGAGTGAGAAAACCCAAGGGACATTAACATTAGACAGTAAATTTCAGCTACTGCCTACTAACCAGTAGTAAAGCTATTTTCTGTGATATTTTATCCTCAAATGAAGACTCGAGAATGATCTTAAAGAACATCAAAGATGGCAGTCTGAAATTCAATTCAAATGCGTAATAGCATATATTCAAAAGTATATCCCTGGTGCTTTGTCTAACATGCCTTCAGGGAGATGGAAAAAGACTGACAATTCTAATTATGCTTAGAAAATGGATTTCAGAAGTAGTAAAAAACTCATTGATCACTCAGCACTCCAAGGGGCTGAATTACTGTACAAGGAAAGCCCCTTAAAAAGTGAGAACGCCTACTCATGCAACAAAATCCATGCCTCCATAAAGATAAATACAACAATATTTCACTCAGTAATGGGACATAAAATATGTACACTGAGCAGCATCCCTATTATAACACATCTCATGCTTGACAACAAATCTCTTGTTTAGCAACTATTTAAATCATGAAGAGCTTTTATGGGTTGCAGGGGCATAAAATGAAGACTCACCTCCATTTTGATTTTACAACAGCAACATAACAGTCAGCAAGATGGATAAACTAATGGTAGACACTCAAAGTCAAATGGCAGATGGGGAAATTGTTGCACTGCTAATAATATTTTCCTTAGGATTACTTTGAAAATCTGGGCTCAGCTGGTCAAAATCAAAAAAGTGTCCCCTGCTAACTAGCTGTCCATCATCTGAGGCCTGCCCTGTGCGCATAGAGCTGATGTAATTCTGATATCAAAGCAGCTGCAGCAGCCCTACAGGAACAGCAAGATGCAACAACTCACAGCAAGAACAATAATAGATCTTATTGAACTCAGTCCCACAGGTAAAGATGAATACTTGCATAGCATAATATGTATTTGTAATGATAAATGAGCAAAGATACAGAAACTAGATGACAGAAAACTGAAAATGTCACAAGTTCTGCATATGCATTAGTTTGAATACTGCACTAAAAATCAGAAACTTAAATACTTAACTACCTCTGACATTTAACCACTGGGCAGAATCTACTTTATGCAACTAAGACTTCATATTTTTTATTTTTTAATGAAAAATCCATTTAAATAAATGTGAATTTTACAAGCCTATTTTTTTTTATTAATGGAACAAAGAAGTTAATTTAGTACAAAGACATCATGAATGATAGAAAATATAAACCTGTTTATACTCGTTGCTTGTTTTTTCCTAAACATTTAAAAGGTGCATGTTTGGAGGGTTCAAAGCACACTATTTGCTTTGTTTGTACTCTTCATTTATTTATTTTATTTCTGTAGGATCAGGATAAATATGTAAAGCATTATATAAAAATGAAGATATAAAACATTGAATTTTGCAGAGGAAATATCTTATATCAAAATAGTATATATTTTCTTAAAATACATAAATAACATAAAATGACAGCACGGATGCCCGTTATTTATGTACAGTAATGTCCTCCATGTGTGAGCTACGGAGAAATAATGAATCTTCCAGCAGTGAGGAAGCCTTTGTCCTGCAGCTTTGGACCTCACAATACCCCTAGGAAGTCTATTTATCATAATGCCCACTCTGTTGGGCATTGTTGCTTGGTTAAATACAATCATTTGTACAATCGCATCAGCCACGAGAATAATATAATTAAACCTCATTGCTATGTTTTTTTAATCATCATTACCAAGGTATTAAATTCAATCTATAAATCTATAAAATAATGACAACAAAGTTGATCAGATCTCACAACAGGGGGCTGTCATTACATTTCAAGCTCTCCAGGCCATATGCAGGGTCTCCCCCTTTTTTACAAAGTGATTTTTATTGGGAGAATAAGATGGAGTCCTATCAGTCTTCTTGCCTATAGCAGGCTGTGAAGACCTTCCCTGAGTGATGTCTACACATGACATAGGCTCCAGATCTCCTTTGTTCAGGATAAACTGCTCTGCTTCTTGGGGAAAAGTGATAGCAATATGACCATGCCCGTTGTTAAGGTATAACAGAACAGGGTAAATGCAGAATATAACCCATCTTCATGCACTTTCTCAAAAATGGAGCCATAGCTTTCCTTTTGGCATACAAGAGAGCACTATAGTCTGGAGCTATCTGCACTCCAGGAGATGCCATCATGATCTTTGACCACAACTCCCTTTCCTTCCTCCAAATTGTCTGTTTCATTGAAGTTTACACACTTAAAGTGTTGAGGTAAGTTACTGTTTGCTGAAAATGGAGTTATCCTTTGAGAATATTTGATTATGGGGCAGTTGGCATCTTCAGCAGTATGCATATATCGTTTTTGGATAAATAAAACAGGATCTTCCCCTTCACATTTCTTAAGCAAATCAATTACCCCAAAATTATTCTGACATCATGATTTTCATGATTCTGTAACTTTTGTTCCATAAACTGAGAATGTAATTATAACTCCTGGATGTCCTTGGAGTGATTTGCAGTAGTTATGTGCTGACCTGCCCGCTCAGCCTGTTTTTGAGTGAGAGTGGGTTGGGAGGGTGGCCTAATGGTTAAGGTGTTTGCCTTGCAAACACAAGGTGCAGGGTTTGAGTCTCACAAGGGATAATTGGCTAGCCTTAAAATGGCTCGCAAGGGCAGTTAGCCTAGTACTAATCTATGAACCTATGAACCTAAGATGTTTTAATCTCCTCCAACCATTAGTTGATAGTTAGGAAAATGTTTGTTGGACACGCCACCAAGGCATGAAGACGTGAATGATTAAGACCTAGTTCTCCCACCCAGCCCAGCCCAGTCCAGCCACTCATTCCATCTTAAGCTAGGTTTCCATTTATATTCTCAACAGGCTCAGACCAGCTAATCATTCCATCTTAAGCTAGGTGCCTGTCTATATTCTCAATAGCCACTCTCCTTATGGGCTTAGCTAGTTACTTGTAAATTATGCTGTCCAAGGAAAAATGAATAATCACTCACTTTTAATACTTTCTTATCAAGTCTGTGCATTCTGCAAAGCAAACAACAATTTTATCAAGTTTAATTAGTTGCATATTACAGGCCATTTAGTCAGTAATCCAGCCCCAGTTTTACTTATGTCCCTACAAATCGCACAGTAGGTTCTGTTACATTAACATGCAATATACTTTAGTCAGTCAAATATTCCTTGCTATATCACACTGCTTACCTAAGGAGATGTTCACTCAAATTCAGGCCCTGAACCAATTAACTCAACTACTGATCTCACAAAGAAGCTATGGTCCAATTTAAAAGGTTTAAAAAATGTTGTTGCAAACTCTTGAAGTATTATGAATAATGTGCAAATTGCCCACAGCTGGATTAAACTATATGAAGCTAATATTCCTGTTTTCCTAAGATATGTCTGAGAGCAGCTAATGAAGACAGCACGGCTGTACCAGGCCTGATAGAGATGCAGGAGAATAAGGTAACAATCTAAACTGCTGCCTCTCTGAATTCCAGATTCCTAGTTCCGGTTATCAAAAATCAATCCTTGTTAATATTAGAATTACTGAAACACTCATCTACAAGGCACAGATGGGTATGATATTACAGCAGAATGGAATGTCACACCTTCCACCTGGAAATGGGTGAACTGGCATAGCTCCTTCATTGGAGCCACAAAAAGGATGTACAGTGGTAAACCAAAAGTCAGAGATGCAGAAATACCAAATAATGAAAAACTCCAACTGTAGGAATGCCAAAAAAACAAAGTTTATTGCAAAGCTTTCAGAAAAACCCTTCCTCAATGCTAATACACTGCAATCAAACTATCCACTTTATATATAAGAATTTCAAAAACACATGATCACAGCCAGCCTATAGAAAAACATCAATCAACTAATTAAACAACTATTATAAATGTTTATATAATAAAAAATGTTTGTACAATCCAAAAAATATTTGCTTTATAAAACATTTTCATAAATTATTTCAGTAAACTTAATACATTTCAAAGCTACTATTAATGTAACTGCATCTGTTTCTTGACCAGGACAGGCTTAATACTAACTGCACTATTCAATCTAGGTCTTGAATCAGCCTTTAATCTTGTAACCCAGTTGCATTCTCTATTCTCCAAAATACTATTTATATCACCACCCCTGGTCTGCTTAAGCACCAAATCAATGAGTCTAAACATGAATTCATGATTTTGGTCAGTATCCAAAATGTGTTTACTCAAAGCATTCGTATGGATATTACTACGTATATCTAACTTATGTTCAGTTATTCATTCTTTTAATTTTCAACTACATTTTCCTACATAGAACCAAGTGCATTTTACACAGTTTGCAAGATATACCATGTGTGGTACTATATGTGGCATAACAATAGAAAGTATAGTCTCATTTAGTCACTGGATTATTGGAAGTAATACCTCTACAGCAACTACAGTTAAAACAAGGAAAAGTTCCAAGTTTGTTAATTACATGATTATCATAAGTTGACAAAGTCTTTATAACATAATCTTCTCTTTAGATTTTTACAATTCTTATAGGTAAATCTTGGTCTATCTTTCAACAACTGCTGTAAATCAGGCATAGCCCTTAAAATATTCCAGTTTTTGCTTATTATGTTCCTTACATCATTAGTCCTTCTGTTATAGGTTGTTACATATCTAATTCTATCACTCTGTTCACATATTGGTTCATAGGTTCATAGGTTGGTACTAGATTATCGGCCCTAGGGCCTATACAAGCCTAGCCATAACAATTCCCTGGATATTTCTTCCCACAGTATTTACTTCCCTGGACCCCTGTCTAGCAGGGTGACTGACATGATCCCCAGGGTGAATTTCCTATCTCCCATCCAATCATCAAGGTTCCTTTTGAAGAGGGCCAATGAGGAGCTCTGCTTGACATGTATGGGCAGTCTATTCCAGACTATGGAGAGTCTCTGGGTCAGGAACCTATCCCTCCAGCATGTTTTGTTTATTGTGATGACAAGGTTTAGATCCCTGGAGCGTATGGCTCTGAGGGATTGGGATTTCTTTAAGTGGAGCATGTCCAACAGCTCATGGTTTGACATGGCCTTGTCTGTTAAGCAGAGATCGCCTCAGAGTAGACGATATGCCACAGAGTATAGCTGGAGATTTTTAAACAGTCAGCATAGGGCATCTGCTTGTGATTCTTTTATTGAGGTATTTCTGTGGCCTTTTCAGCTGTTGCAGATGTCTTGCGAGGTACATACCAAATGGGGCGTTGTACTCTATAATGGGTCTAATGAAAGATGAGTACAGTGGGACAATGACCTCTTTTTTTCTGGATGAAAATCCCATAGTGATGAGGTGTGCCACATAGAAGGATTTCCTGACTGTTGTGGCGATGTGGTTATCGAAGGTGAGACCACTGTCCACCTGTGTCCCTAAGTCTCTCATCACACTTTCGGTGTTTAGTGTACTGCCACCTATGTGGTAATTCATGTGTACATGTTTTTTTCCCAGACGGGATAACTATACATTTCTTGGCATTAAGCTTGAGCCCATGGCTCTGGCAGCAAGCATCTGTTTCTGTAAGGCCCTTTTGTAGAATATCCACATCATTTGAGGATTCAATAATGGCTCCCAGTTTGCAGTCATCTATAAACCTTGTTAGCCAGAGTCCCTTAGTGTTGGCCTGTACTTCAGAGAAGTAGATGCCAAACAAGAGCGGTCCCAGGACTGAACCCTGAGGTACTCCACTTGTCACTTGTCTGGAGCTGGATTTGGAGTCAGCTACTTTTATAATTTGGGTTCTGTCAGTAAGCCAGTTGGCAACCCATTGAGTGACATAGGGATTTATGCCCAGCTTAGTAAGTTTATCTATGATTCCAGAGTGGGGGATGGTTTTGAAGGTCTTGGCAAGGTCCAGATAGGCTGTATGGACTGCCTTACCCTCATCCACAGCTCTGGAGACTGATTCAAAGAAGTCAATCAGGTACAGGAGACAAGATCGGCCCTTCACAAACCCAAACTGGGTGGGGTCCAGTGTTTGAAGGTTGCCAATGTCTTTGTTTATAAGTTCCATAATAATGCGTTTCATGCCCTTGCAAATCAGGCTCGCCAGACTGATGGGATGGTAGTTCCCAGGATCCAAGGTAGATCCCCCCCATTGTGGAGTGGGATAACTGTAGCTGTGTGCCACTCAGCGGGCACAAAGCCTGAGGTGAGGCTATGATTAAACATGACACTTAGGTGAGGTGCCAGTTCATTTTGTAGTTCATGTAGTACACAGCCCGGGATGTCATCTGGTCCCATGGATGCTGTATTCTTAGCTTTGGAGAGTGTGGTTTCTACCTGTGTGGCCATGATTACTGGAATTTAGCATTCTTTTGGTATTGAGATGGGCCCTTTAGGGGGTGAGAGGGGGGTGAAGTTGGCACTAAATTGATCTGCCAGGATATTGTCAATATCCTTGGGATCAGTATATTTAATGCCACTTTGTTGTAGCTTAGAGCATATCTGAGCATTGCCATTTAGATTCTTGACATAACTATAGAATGCCTTGTGGTTGTCTTTGGAATCTTTGGCAATTTTATTTTCGTAACTAGCTTTGGAGGATTTATGCGGGATCTCAGCTTCTTACTGAGGCTGGTAAAGGAGTTTTTTGCATCCTGGGATTTTCCTCTTTTCTGCAACAGTTTCTTTCTTCTGTTGTATAGTTTGTTTATGGCAGAGGACCACCAGATTTGCTTCCTTTTTTTTGGAGGAGAGCATCTTGGTTCTATTTGGGATGGCACGATTCATGCAGGAGTGGATGTGCTCGTACAGTGCCTTAGTGTATATCATATTTATAGTAGTAGGAGTATAATATCATTCTGAACTTCACTCTCTTGAAATAATCTTCTAGCTAAATTATCCCTATTATTAAGAACTTCATTAGAGATTCTCTCTATAATTGCTGTACTATAACCTCTTTCCTTGAATTTCAGAGCTGTTTCTTGCATCTGTTTCCTACATTTGGTCTCATTATTGTTTAATCTACTAACTCTAGTAAACTGACCTCTTTCTATCCCATTAAATGTGTGATGCATGCATACCACTCCTGTGCACATATCGAGTTGTGTGTACCTCCTTTCTATGAACACTAGTATCTACTGTAGTTGCATTCTTATCTATTCTTACATCTAAATATGCTATATTCTCAACAGAGCAAGTCATCATCTACCGTAGTTGCATTCTTAAATATTCTTACATCTAAATATGCTATATTCTCAACAGAGCAAGTCACTGTAAATTTCAGAAAGCTGTTGTGGTCTTCACATATCTAACATATTTATTAAGACTTTCTTCACATCCTTTCCAGATCAAGAAACAATCATCCACAAAGTGTTTATACAGTAAAACATTTTCATTCAACTTCCTCCTACTACTATAAATAAATTCATCTCCCCACTGATGTAAAACCAAGTTTGCATAAGTGTTTGCCATGGGAGTTCCCATGGCCACAACTGCAACTTTTAAGTATGGCTGGTTATCAAATACAAAAACATTCTTAGTTAATACAACCTCCAAATGTTGACATACATTCTCAATTTCTCTACCTTGAATACCCACTTCAGTGCAAAGAAAGCTACAAATGGCATTAATGCCATATTCATTAGCTATTACCATAAACAGTGAATTTATGTCCAATGTAACAAGTAAGAAATTCATCACAAGGTTCTTGCTATACCATTCATACAATTTAGTTAAAAAATCAGCCATATCATTTATATAACTATGACAACGTGGAAGGTGTTTGCTCAAATAGGTTTGCAAATAAATGGAAATAGGCTCCATAACCCACCCCATACCTGAGCAATAGGTCTCATGTATTTTATGTATGCCATACAGCTGTGGTATTGTTTAATGTGGTGAGAACAGATTTAAAGAGCAATCCTCCTAAGCGAGCACTGATAATTTATGGAATGGGTCACCCTGATCTCACAGATTCATAATTTCTTACTAAATTTACAGTGAAGGAGGTAAATGAGAAGTTCAGCCACGTCACCCGTTACTGAATGGGAAATTAACAATGCCCACTCATTAAGTAGATTTTCCTCACATATGCAAAGCGAAAATGTATCACCCATCCAGTCATCTGGACTGGTTTACAAAGGTTGCTAGGGAATTATTCTGCTTGATATTGCAAGTGCAGCTTATTCCACTAAAGATGGATATGCTGGGTTAAGAACCTGTAGTGCTATTTCATTATATTGACCTGGTAGGATAGATGTAGGTCTCTGCAGTGAGTGTTTGCCTTGTGACTAGCTCTGTTTATGTGAAGGATTGCAAAAAGTGCTGAGATAATCATAGCAGAGACAACTAAGCAGACAGCATCCACCATGATTCAATATGACACCAAATAGAGGGACAGAACTTCTACCCTATCAGAGAAGCTAAGGGTGGTGAGACCTTAGGTCATTGTGCTGAAGAAACATTGCAGTCTTTGAAGTTGATTTAGATATGTACAAGGTATGTGAAAAATGAGACTCTATATTCAATGATGGGTCTAATAAGGGAGGAATATAGTGGGACTATAACTTGTCTGACCTTTAAGATATACCACAAATGATAAGTTATGCAAGATAGAAGGGTTTTCTATTCACCAAGGAGACATGGTGGTCAAAGCGGAGTCTACAGTCAGCAGTAGCTTATACCTAAAGGCAGGACATCCAGGTTCAGGGATGAAATATTTTCACTTTACTTATCTCTCATCATGCCAGACACTGAAAATAATGCCCTGTGTAGTATGTCCCTGTCCAAACACTTGTCACAACTGGAGTGACCACAATGCCTAAATCACAAACCATATGCAGGCCATCTCAAAACCCTGTCCCTCTACTTGGTATCATACAGGCTACTAACTGATAACCTCTGTCTCACATATAGACCATCAATAGACCATATCCTGGCAGGCCTATTACATATTTGTAAGTCCAAAGGCAGTGTCAATATTTGATCAAGGGATCACAATCTTATCTGCAACATAAGTAGAACATGGACAGATAGATAGATATGTGTCATAGACAATGCCTCTTCTATGGAACCACCTTCCATTCCACATAAAGTGAAGTACTTCTCTAACTCTATTCAACCATAATCTAAATGAATGAAGGAGAAACTTCAAATTCACCTCAGCTCAGCACCCATGTTCCTCACGAATAGGTCAGCAAGTAAATGTCCTTGTTCTACCCACTTCTAGGTTATTCATATGCAAATTATAAGGGTTAAGAACTATCACAGAAATGTAAGAGTAGACTTCTTAAGATCTTAACAAATCAACAGCCTAGTAAGTCCTTATGAACACAGGTGTCCCGGCACCCAAGTCCTTGATGACTGTGTCAGATTTAATTAGAACATTATCTATATGGTATGCAGAAATAATGCTAAACTTAACAACACAAATTATACTGCACACAGTTAGGAATAGCTTTCTTTCTTGATCAACCACCCATGACTTGAGTGGTAAAGGTTTTGTCAGATGGCCAGTTATCTATCCTGGAAGCTGACTGCCCATTAAATGTTGTGTTGAGTCAATTTTTTAATAATCCAGACATGGGGATAGTGTCAAAGGCCTTGGCTACGATTATGTAGGCAGTGTGAACTGTCTTTCCCTTATAAATGAACTGCTTCAAAAAACTCAACCAGACTGAACAGGCATGATCTGCCTTTTACCAGGCCAAACCTGTGTAGATCCAGAAATACAAGGATACTTATCTTCTTGTTTATCATTTGAGCTACAGTGTGTCCTACAGCCTTACAAGTAATACTAGTGAAACTACTGAGCCTGTAATTCTCAGGGCAGTTTTATGCAAAGGTACCACAGCAGCTGTTCTATACAAATCAGGGATATATCCAGTGGAGTCCCTCAGGTTAAAGAGGTGCTTTAGGGGGCTTTGTTAGATGGGACTAAGCACTACTCAATAGGTGTCCAGGGATATTGTTAGTTTTAATTTTGGAAAGTGCCAAAATGACTTGCTCCAAAGTGGTTTCATGAGGTGAGGTGTGACAGGGAAAGGAAGGGACTGATTGGAGACTAGGCATAGTGTGGAATGGGAAGAAGAGATGGAAGGGTTGATGGATAGATGATTAGAAATACCTTGTCCCTGTTAGCTTTTAAAATTCAGTTATACATTAAAAATTCTAAACTTAAACCATTGCATGAAAGACATAAACAGCTTTATGGTTTCATCTCGGGTCATGAGTTTGTAGACACAACATTTAACCGATGAATCCTGCTCTTAGATGAAGAAGCCACCTATTTCAATTCAGTGTTCCTTGCAACATAGAACAAGACTACACTTCTTAAGAAATTATGAATATGCACATATTTCTTGCCCTGAACCACAACATAAATCAAAAAGGTAATGATTAACTGAGAGTATCTTTGGTCAGGATATCATAGAAGTACATTTTCCTCTAACCTTTTCAAACTAAAGAAAGCTATTTACAGCATCAAATAATTATGTTTCCTCTGTTAAAAGCAACAGTATGTGAGAAATTCTCCAACATTTTGGAAAACCAGTGAGCAATTTCTTCTGTCTGGCCACTGCCCCAACCCACTCCCTTCCTTTATCTTGATATTACCACTACAGGCAGTTAGGTTTTCAAGTACCTCAGTGACTGCGTTATGACACGTCACCAGCTCAACTGCTAAAAGTGAAAATACTACCCCTGCATATCCTGTCCATTCCTTTTCTCTACAAATTACCCACATTCTAATGCAATTCTCAGTAAGGTACTGAAGAAACTTAAACCATGATTTTCCTAAGTTGTGTCTAACTTCATTTGATCCTAAAGTCTAAGTTTGTTCTATTTAATCTTATTCCTAAAATATTTATTTCACATTACTTGTACATATGAATGAAACATCTAGTCATAGGTAGGTTCAGCAATTTGCCTCTGTGATATATTTTTATAGTTGTTTAGACACTTTCTTAGGTCCTGATTCCCTGTATAATATAGCTATAGCTAACACTTATTTTATATGTACTGTTAACTGTTCACATCATTAACATTGTATAATTTCTTCCTGTCTTATGTCTGGACACTTCATTACACACAGCTGAATCAGGCCACATTTGGTGGATCAATAAATATGAATGAGTGGATGAATAAATGGATGCATGGACGGATGGACGAATGAGTAAGTGATGGATAAAAAAATAACATTTCCTGTAGGAATTTTCCAAGAAATCAAGCAAACAAACAAAAAGTCTGATTTGCACAATGATATGGCATCAGATTGGGTACAACTATAACTTAATTTAGATGGAGCTAATAAAATGTATTTCCATTCTTCATCTTCAATGCACACTAAAACTCCTTAACTCTATGTTTCATAAAGAAATTGTAACCTGCTAGGAAATCTTACTCTATACTGACTAACCCTTTCCATCTTAAACTCAGTCAACGGTCATCTTATCAGGTGTTATACAACTCATCAAAACACCAATTTATCTTAGCCTGTGCAAATGCAACAGTTCCATTTTACAACTATTTATAGATAACTATGTACTCGGTGAGCATTGTCCTGTTACTTCAGTTTTGTCATTCAAAAGAATACAGTACCAGCAGTCACTGTCAAAAATCTTTTAAATAAAGGCAACAACTTTTTATGGTAAAATGACAGTTAAACTGGTCAACTTTATACAACATTACTGACAGAGAAGCAGCATTTATTTCCACAACACCTTTTGTGCCCAGTCCAATTAAACAATGATGGTCTCAGTAATGAAATAAAAAAAATATATATTGAATTCTTTGAATGAATCAAGACTGCTTGAAAACCATTAACGTTTCTACTAAGGTTTCTTGCACATTCTTGGTATTCAGCTTTTTACAACTTATCTACTCATAAAAGGAATGTTCATATGTGCATTTCAATGTGAGATACTAGAATTTGTAGACTATCTGATTTTGGGCAACCTCAGATGCAATATATTTATAGATCAAAGGTGTGGCGGCCTGTCCCCACAGTATGGTATACAGAAAAGCTTAACCCCTACAAAACACAATTTGCTGCTAACTGTGAGTACAGTATTACTGAATCAATCAGCTGCAAGTATGCGAAACTTGAGTTATTGGTGTTTGAAACACTATAGCAGATCCATGTACAAACTAGAAATCCTACCTAAACCTTGGATGTGATGCAAACAGTTAACATGGAAAAAAAATCAATTTTCATGAAAAAAAAACAAAAACTCAAAATTATACGGGACAGAGATTTAAAGATGACTAGAGCATTCAAAAAAACTTGAAGCATATCCTCTTGTGGTCAGAAACTCATCAACTCTCATCAGGGAAAATAGTGCTAACCTCTTTAATGATTATTTAATTTCACCTATTCTACTCTCCATATGTTCCATGCACATACTCAGTTAACTGGCATTCTTAAATATTCTTCCCTTCCAAAGTTATGCATATTAACCGTATCAGTTAGGGCCTTATTCACTCTTTTGAATGAAATGTGTGACTTAGCAGTAAATGACAAAACATTTTGCATACAAAATTTGAACAAACGCCGTCTTCTTCATGTCTTATCAATGTCCTCACGTATCATACGATCACTTCACAAGTCATCAGTAATCACCCTCACCAAAAAAGTCACTAACCAAAATGTATTACAGCAATTCATACAAATAGCTAACCTCAATCCACTAACACTTCATGAAAAAACTTCTGTTTAGCTATTTTTATGCAGGCCGTAATTTCCTCAATCAATGTCAGCATGGATTTAGGCTAGGTTACAAAGCCACTGACAAAATCTTCTTAATGTGGATTAAGTACTTCTTACTGTTGCCATCTTTACTGCTTTAAAGAAAATTTTCATTCAAGTCAGTCCCCCCTTCCTTATCCCTCTGAAGTCCACAACAGTTTTCTCAGATGAATCCTTCTATTCCGCAAGCTATAAAACCACAAACATCCTCCCATAGCCAACAGTCTCCCTTATACTAACATATAAAACATAGCCTTAAAGTCTCGCCTAAAATAAAATTACCGTATTTGCTTACTAGACTTCAAACTGCAGACACACGCTGCACAATTCTTGAGAGTATTCTGATCTCAGAACTATGATACAACTTCCCAGTTAAAACATTTTGCTGCCCTCAAAACATCAGGCTTCTGCAATCAAACCTTATACATACCTCTCAATTGTCCAGATTTTCACAGAATGTCCAGATTTTTGCATCATATTTTTGATCTGCTCCTCATAAAATTCGAGGCTGTCTGGAAAATCATTGAGGATAAGACTTACTAAATAATGACAAAAGTTTGAGTTTCAGACTTCAAACCCTTTAGAAAATGCATGCTAATACAAACAGCATTATCCTTTTAACATTCTAAGTTTATAAGAGCAATACTTAAAACTTATGACTATTTTGGGACCTTTGTCCCCTGTTATTTTTAAGTTTGTCCAGACTTCTTGTGCTAAGAGGTTGAGAGGTATGATCCTTAACAGTATTTGTTTATGTGTGACTTTAACAGGCTTCACTGCTGCCTTTTACTGAGCAGCAAAATACATTTTCAGTCACTAAGAAAACAGTGTTGCTACTGACCATGCAAAATTATAAAATAATAAACTTAAACCTCTGCCCAACACTTGAAAATAAAATCTCAACCGCTAATCACCATGAAGTCTCATAGGTCTTGGGAATAAGATTTTCTCACTTTAGACAGACCATTTACATAGCTTACCTTTCTAACTGGCACCCTAAATGACTCGTTTCAAAGCTAAGACTAGCAGTTTGAAATTTCATTCTTCAAGATCATAAACAATCTGCCTTTTCCTGCTTTGAGATCTGCACTACTTCACTGATTCTTGTACTCAGTGCATTGCTTCCCTGACTTGGGCTAACCAAACAGTCGGCCTTTAACCTTGCCTAAAATAACATTTTCTTCTCTTTCACAAGCTTACAATTCTGTTATTTTTTAACCTTGCTTTCCTCCATCTTTTTACATATATATATATATATATATATATATATAATTATTCTCGATTTCCTTAAAAGGCCTACTTCACACATTCGCTGGGCTATTTTAGCAATTCCATACTTCACTTATACTATTTTACATTAAACGTCACACATCCACTCCACTTATACTACTCTATATTAAATGTCACACGTCCATTCCACTTATATTACTCTATATTAAACATCACATGTCCACTCTACTTATACTACTCTATATTAAACGTCACACACCCATTCCACTTATACTATTCTATATTAAATGTCACATGTCCATTCCAATACTACTCTACATTAAACGTCACATGTCCACTCCACTTATACTACTCTACATTAAACGTCACATGTCCACTCCACTTATATTACTCTATATTAAATGTCACATGTCCATTCCACTTATATTACTCTATATTAAACATCACATGTCCACTCCACTTATACTACTCTACATTAAACGTCACATGTCCACTCCACTTATATTACTCTATATTAAATGTCACATGTCCATTCCACTTATATTACTCTATATTAAACATCACACGTCCACTCCACTTATATTACTCTATATTAAATGTCACATGTCCATTCCACTTATATTACTCTATATTAAACATCACATGTCCACTCTACTTATACTACTCTATATTAAACGTCACACACCCATTCCACTTATACTATTCTATATTAAATGTCACATGTCCATTCCAATACTACTCTACATTAAACGTCACATGTCCACTCCACTTATACTACTCTACATTAAACGTCACATGTCCACTCCACTTATATTACTCTATATTAAATGTCACATGTCCATTCCACTTATATTACTCTATATTAAACATCACATGTCCACTCTACTTATACTACTCTATATTAAACGTCACATGTCCACTCCACTTATACTACTCTATATTAAACATCACATGTCCACTCTACTTATACTACTCTATATTAAACGTCACATGTCCACTCCACTTATACTACTCTATATTAAACATCACATGTCCACTCTACTTATACTACTCTATATTAAACTTCACACGTCCATTCCACTTATATTACTCTATATTAAACATCACATGTCCACTCTACTTATACTACTCTATATTAAACGTCACATGTCCACTCCACTTATACTACTCTATATTAAACATCACATGTCCACTCTACTTATACTACTCTACATTAAACGTCACATGTCCACTCCACTTATACTACTCCAGTATTTAAATAGTCCTCCTAAGTATCTTCATTACAATTTCATAATGCATACGTCTGAGCTAATAATTGCATATGACACTGTTTTAAATAAACTTTATACTATATAAATAACTTCTCACAATCATGTATACATTGCTTACACTTAAATTAACACTGCTTTACAAAGTGAGGAGTAGAGAGAGAAGGTTTACTGGGCTGGGTAATAACAGAAAAGGGATTGCTGACCCAGCATAGGTACTATATGGTATTGTTATGACAAGGTGAGGCAGTGGCTCATTTAAGAAGTTAAGAAAGGCGAGGCTTGTATAAAAAGGGATGAGATATGCATTTTAAATTATATCTGAAGAAGCATGCAAGACGCATGTGAAAGCGCTTATTCTGTGTTTGTTCGACTGGAATAAAGGATTATTTTTTGAAGACTTCAGTGCTCTCGTGGTGTGTCCTGACAGTTTTGTTTGCTGAAGTTAAGAAAGGTGTTATTAACAGCATTGCTTTGTACTTAACCAGGAAACTGGACATCCTCCAGCACCATTAAATGAGTTTGTGAAATAAAATTTTTATGGGATGCCAGCAATTAATAAAACATAAAGTATGAAAAAGTTACAAAGGCAATTTTCAGATTTACATTAGATTTGTTTGATGACATAAGCAAACAATACACCTGTCTCATCTGCCCTTTAAGTTCATTTAGCATTCAGTGTCACCTCCACACTTATCTTCCTCTCAGCCTTTCTCTCACTGCCCAGTGCTCTTTTGAATTACTATTTGAATTCCATCTCCACCATTTATAGTCTAGTGGTCCAGTCCATGGAGAGCACAGGTACAACAAACACGAAATCTGAAACTGCTAGTTGAAACAATGAGTAAGTGTTGGTAGTCTCTGTAGCTAAGACATGTAGATGCTTTACAGAAAAAACAGAAAAAACAAAGAAGCGTAGAAGTCTCTACGTGAAAGCACTTATACACGTTTTTATTGCTGTTGTTCGTGAATAAATGGATTTTGTTCGCATTTTATAAGTTTATTGTTTTGTGCTGCATCATGGTGAGTCCATCTGTTTGTGTTTCCACATGTAGATGCTTTACAAAAGCAACTAATCTTCGACTATTGTCAATGAAATTAGTAAAGGACCATAGGCACCACTTTAGGAGCTTAAACCCAGTAAAAATCAAAGAGAGTCATTGAAAACAATCTACTAAGAATAAATATTGAATAACAAAATCACGTAACTATGACAGTCTGTGGTATGCCATTCTGGGGTAGGAAACCCTTGAAAATAATATTAATCACTTTGACAGATGCAGGGGAGGGGTTGACAAGGTACTTACCTCACAGACACAAAACACAATGTTTTTATTCTGACCTCTGGGTATTGGCCAGGCTTGTAATAGACTGCAGACTCAAAGTCTGGTATGTACCTATGAAGAACACTAACCAGAAGGTCAAGATATGGTAAAAGATTTTTTTAACATCTGGGTGCTGATCATAGTTGTCCTTTAAGACACTGTTTCATACTACTACAAATTAGCTGTTTTAAAATGATAATTACTGTTAGTAACAAAAGCATGTGGTAAATTGCCTAGAATGGAAATAAATTTGTTTGCAGGCATAATATTTTTTTATCACTGAAATATCATCTTACAGAATGACTAATTATAATAATAGATTGTAATAGATTGCAGACTCAAAGACTGGTATGAACCTATGAAGAACACTGCACAGAAGGTCAAGATATGGTAAAAGATGTTTTTTTAACATCTGGGTTCTGATCATAGTTATCCTTTAAGACACCCTTTTTCATAGTACTAGAAATTGGTTGACTTAAAATGATAATTACTGTCAATAACAAAAGCATGTGGTAAATTTCTTAGGAATGGAAACAAATTTATTTGCAAGCATAATGTTTTCTATTACAGAAATATCATCTTACAGAATGAGTAATTATTTCTGATTTTTTCAATTTATTAGCATAGTATTGCAGGCTTGTTGTTTAAAGGGGAATTGTTACAAATTGCCTTAATCATAGATCCTTCCATCTCTTTACATTACAGAGTAGGACCCTTTTTCAGAACTGAATCCTGCAGGAATGTATGACATACTTATTCGTAATTCATTTTATTCTATTGTTCACAAAGTTCAGGATTATTTTTTAGTACTAGAGCTCAAGTCTGAATATTGCATTTAATTTCATAAAATTATATATGACTATTGCTCAGATCTGCTATCTGCCTCAGAAACTATCTGCACAATTTCTGGAAACATTACAAAAGTAATCATGTGGGAAATATGCTTATAAATGAAAGGATGAAAAGCATTTTCTCAGAATCATGCTCTAAGCTCTCTATGCTCAAATAACTCTTTCATAATTAAAAATCAACCTCTCCTATGTCTTTAGAATCAGTTTCCAAAGGCTGATACAACAACTGTGCCTAAAGGTCATCTTATGAGAAATACTAATGTGACATGACAGGGCTCTTACATTTTGTTACAATAGGTGCAGAAAGAAAGGTTAGTATGCTTCACTGGTGTAGTTATCATCTCAGTAAAATCATAACCCAAGCGATATATTAAGAGCATATCATTTTTTTATTGGGATGCACCTATCATTAAGAATGGAAAATGTTTTGCAAAGCAGTAGTATATATTAATTTCATAGAACAGGCAGGATTCTGGGAGTTAGGAACTAATGTCTACTCCCCTGTCCTGGGACAGGAAGGCAGGTCAGGACTGCTCTGGTCCTACTGCTTACATAAGATGGAAGGTGCAGCACAACATGTTTCCTACCCAAGCATGGCACAGTACAGGCTGATATAATTGCCTCATTTTTTATTCAGTGTTTATTCTTTCAAATATGCACATTGTGTTTCCTTACTCTAACATCCTTTTTTCCTTTCCATTTATTTCATTGTCTCCTAAGACATTATGGTGATATAATGTATGCTTCCACACAGGTAACAGCTCCAGATATAGCATCAATGCTGCTTGGCAGGCCAAAGGCCTGACTTCAGGCCCTGCCGTGCTACACCCACCATCTTATGTAATGGTAGAAGGCTGAAGCAGCTGCTCACTCCCTCTCTCCCAGCTGGCTCTTGCAGTGCTTGGACATGCTAATTAAACCTTGATGGAAGGAGACACAGTCAGGTCTCCATCCTTGTGTGCTGCACTCATCTCATCCGGTCCATTTTGACCAGTCATACAAAAACCCAGGCATATTCCCAGTCCACTTTATCAACTCAAATTGGACAGCAAAACAGCTTTTTTAAAAGGCTAGGAGGAGACAGTGTGGACATCTGTTGGCTGAAGTGCGGTTACGACTAGGAGAAACTTTGGCTCAATAAATTTATTTCAAGTTTGAGGATTAATGCTAATTTGCTCCCCAAAACACACACAAAAAAATAAAGCTATAGTTAAATTATAATGTTTTAATATCAATCTTGTCCTCTTCCTCATCTGCCTTGGATAACATAATTCCAGCCAGATATGCTGTCAGTATTTTCAAAAAGCCTCTTCATTGGCCAGCTCATTGGTAGACTGGTAAGACGTCCATTTAGCTTGTTTTAATCTATCAGCCTGTGGAACAGTGGAACACAGGGCTGGCCATGGAGAGGAGGAAATGACTTATTCACATTACTTAGAAGATAGGTGAGGGCATTCCCCTGCAAGTAGCAGCCTAAAGTTTGAAAGGCAAAACTTCAGAGAGAACTACATTAGTAAATGGGTTAGTGAAAGCAGTTTATAGTCAATTATTTTTGTCAGGCTCATAGAACCTCAAGGGGATGGAATATACAGACAGGTTGACAATGCACCTTAAGACTCATAAAGTGTGTTAGTGTCACTCACTGCCATTCTGATGCATCTTATCATGGGGAATCAATGTGCTGTTTCTGGCTGCGGGCAAATGATTCATGCCAAATGGTCATCTCAGGGTTTGATATGAAGCTGTGCGTATAAAAACAAACTTATGCAGAAATGCAGAAGTCAGCATTTGTAATGCCAAGGTGAAATAACTCAGAAGAGAAACACCTAGCAAATTCAGAGGAAGATGACCCTTTGGGAATGCATTCCTTACAATGGAAAAACTAGTAAAGTGATGTCCAGAGATCCAGAAAGAACCCCACAACTGGTGGTAAGAGCAGTGGCAAAAAAGGGCTGATTAGACAATGCAGGAACTTGCATTCTAGAGACATGTTAACTGCAATGAGGAAACACCACATTATTGTCCAATTTGCATGTATCTGAACCACCCTTAACTAGCACAAATGCAGATCAGTGCTTTCCTGTGACAGTTAACACCTTATGGCTCATGCATCACATCCACACAGGCACCCCTTCATTTACTCTCCCACCCACCCACACCCGCACACACACACACCCACACCCGCACACACCCGCACACACACACACACACACACACACACACACACACACACACACACACACACACACACACACACACACACACACACACACACACACACACACACACACACACACACACACACACAAACACACACACACAAACACACACACACAAACACACACACACACACACACACACACACACACACACACACACACACACACACATGTACCTCTGAACTGTCCCTGAGATGACAGAACATCCCCAATGTTCGTTCTTATTTTTGCCTGTAAATCATGAGCCCTTATAGTCACTTAATAATGCCAGACTTTAGAGTTTCATCTTTCTTAGTGTTTGTAAAGTGCATCACGATGCTTGAGTTGTTGTTTTATTTTTTAAGTGAGTCCAAGTGATACTTTAAACATTCACCCTAGTGTTGTCTAGTGTTCTTCCCAGCTTTGTCCTGAAGCCTCCCCCACATGGACACACCTCCATGCTTCTCCACTGCCTGTCCTTGATTTGACAGGACACTATGCTGTTGACTATTATAGGCACCATGTCCATTGCAAGTCAAGACATGTTGCGCCATTGAATAATGTCAGAGATTAGAGTTTCATGCTTCTTATTATGTGAAAAACAATGAGTATTCTAATTGATCAGTTAGTATAGTGGGTTAATACTGCTGCTTTCTGTGTCAAGGGTGCAGTGGTTATAACCTTTTCCCCTGCTACTTTACGTTTTTTTAACACTTAGGCAATATTGTACAGGATCTCTGCAGAATAGTAGTGGTGCAGCAAACCAATATCATCAGAATGAAATAGCATGTACAGGGTTTGAATCTGTTTACTGCTTTAGGGAACACTATATAGAGTACCTGTGGTGTCTATTGTTGCCCTATCCCACATCTACTATGCTGAAAAACCTTGTTATATTATTTTTTCTTAAGTGTCTTTATGGCAAACTATAAAGAGTTATCCTTTGTGTCTAGTGGCCCCCATGATTTTCATGCTACAAAACCTTGTTCTTTTATTTCTATAAATGCCTTTAAGGCATGCTGTAAAGAGCTATCCCTGGTGTCTAAAGTTCCCCACCACGAATGTTGCAGGATTTGCTCATTAGTCTAGGAGTATGGCAGCACCCCCCCCACACACACACACAAGTATGCACATGCACACCCACCACCTACACACACATACACACATTCATGGATCCAGCCACACAGTCCTACCATCACACTCACAAAAACATTCACCCACACACACACACACACACACACACACACACACACACACACACACACACACACACACACACACACACACACACACACACACACACACACACACACACACACACACATCATAATCACAGACACACACAAAAACGCACACACACACATGCACAAACACACACATCATAATCACACCCACGCACACACACATGCACACACATCATAATCACACCCACACACGCACACACACATCATAATCACACACACACACACACATACACACACACATCAGAATCTCACACATACATACACACACACACACACACACACACACACACATCATAATCACACACACACACATCAAAACACACACACACACACACACACACACACACACACACACACACACACACACACACACACACACACACACACACATCATAATCACACACACACACACACATCATAATCACACACACACACATCATAATCACACACACACACACATCATAATCACACACACACGCAAATCATAATCACACACACACACACACACACACACACACACACACACACATCATAATCACACACACACACATCATAATCACACACACACATACACACACATCATAATCACACACACACACACACACACACACACACACACACACACACACACACACACACACACACACACATCATAATCACACACACACACACACACATCATAATCACACACACACACACATCATAATCACACACACACACACACACACACACACACACACACACACACACACACACACACACACACACACACACACTCACATATGCACTCACACATGCACTCACTCACACATGCACACACACACACATGGATCCTCCCACACACTGGCCCCCATCACACTCACCAACATACTCACCCATACACACATACACACACACATCATACACACACACACACACACACACACACACACACACACACACACACACACACACACACACACACACACATGCGCACAAGCATATTCTACCCACCTAAGTAACCCCCCTTCTGCAACTTCCCAGGTGTACTTTCCCTCATACATGCAGCCATGCAAATACACTCCCCCAATGCTACCTGTCTGCTAAACTCCCCAGCACTTACCTCTGCCCTGATGGGTGAACATGAGCGTTTGATCTTTTTAATTGACAGAAATGGCCATGTTACTTTACACAGGCATTTTCATGGGAGAGAGCAAGTCTGATTAGCACAGCTCTTTCCCTTGGAATGCTTCATTAGCCTTAAGCATGGCCACAGAGACAGCCCACCACAGTACTGCACATCTTCATGGCAAAACATCACGGAAGCACTGTCTTTGAACTGGAAATTGTTACTGCAAGATGTACATACTGTATACACCTCATGGTAATCTTTTAATCTTTTTGAATCTAGTCTGTGTTTTTTGATGGGATACTCCCCTAGCAAAATTTCTGAGCTTTGAAAATATACTTTGCTGGACCTGAATTTATAAAGGAAAATTCTGCTTTGCCAGATGGCACTGGAGGTTGCCATACTGTGTGGTGCTGTGCTGATAATTTAATGTAAATACAACAGAATGCAAGTCCTATGCACATGGGAAAGAGCACCACCACAGCTACCATTGTCATTATCAGAAAAGTGTAAATGAAAGTTGGAGATACCACAAATGGAGTCACCTGTTTGCCAGTGTTGCATTTTAAGAAATGTGGGACCCCTTGACAGACAGACAGACAGAAGTGGCTTGTGATGGGATATAAGCATCAGACAGATACACAAGCAAACAGACAGTTGTTTCAATGACAGCCTGGACAGACACCAGAGTTGGAGATTTCTGTGTCTTGACTTGCCAGAACTTGTTCTGATCAGTATTGTCATGGTGGAGGTACACCTTACTGAAACAGGCATTCTGACTGTGCAGACTATATTCCACTTATGTAAGTTAAGGTGAGGTATAAGACACTGCTGTGGTATCGTCTGATGGAATATTTGCATACAGTGCAGGTACTAGCATTATGGGATAGTGGGTGGGATATGATATTCAAGATAGTACAAAACAGGGAGTACTTCTGATGACAGTACAGATTCTGAATAAACTTATTCTGAGTGAGAAATCCTTTAATCAGATTCATATGGGAACAGAAGTTCACAGTGTCTAGTAAACATAACCTAAAACATATGCTGGAGCATAAGTGTGATGACAGTAGCATGCAGCATGTCTTCCATGTTGCAGCACACTTCTGCATGTTCTAGTTACATAAGCATATATTGTATGCCAAGCACAACACGCATTATTTCCCCTCCCCCCATGCACTTGTTTATTGGAGCTGTGGGCATAGGACTTTGACCTTCTTGCTGCACACAGTAAATTTGCAGCAGTCACGTGTCTCTGGAGCTAAATATCCCGTCAGCCATATGTTCCTAATGAAATGTATTATACCACCTAGAAGCCTGAAACTGTGTGCCAGACTTATTGCAGAATATGCTGCTCAGGCAACCAGAACAGCAATGCAAACAGAAGTGCAGCTTTTAGTAACAGATAATAGCTGCATGAACAGCTAAGTCTTTCCATTTTTCTTTCCATTGGATTATCTTCCCCTACAGTATTGGCTACACACTTTCTCCATCCTCTTACTTTATATCTCACCCATCTTGTTAAGTTCTAGTATTGCTTCTGGTCATTCAGCCTCCTGCTTGAGTCCCCTTCTCTTACCATCTGCAAATTTCTTGTTCCACCTTCCACCTACTACCTGACATAAGAACATACTAGAAGGATATTGGAAGAAGACCTTCCAATCACCAGTTCTGCTACAATACTGTAGACAAATCCATGCCATTGTCCCTTTCTTATCCCTTCATTTTTTATTTATATCCATCACATTTGCAGATATGCACCCTGCTATCCCTTTTAGTAAAGCATTCTAAAGTCCTCTACTCTTTCTTTGAAATAATATTTCCTGATGTCAGCCCTAAATCTCCCCTCTGTTGTCTCCCAAGGGCTTATGCTTGTCTCATACTACATCTGTTTTACACTAATGACCATAATAACCATACTCTGGTAGATACAAAATCACTCATCACTACAGGGGTGAGAGGCAGGGCTGTCATGTTTAGCCAAGTATGAAGCATTTGAATACTGATATCAGGATAATGAGACACCTAAAAGGGTCTCTTCTGATTTCCCTATGAAGAAGAGCAACATCAGTGTTCAATATGTAATTCAGAGGAATGCAGGAGGCACAATTCCTGGTATGGAGGGTGTGTCAGGCTTTGTTGCGCACAGAAAGTGAGCTTTGGACATTTTGGAGCTGTCTGCCTTTTTCAACCAATAGTTGTTGGGGCTGCAGTGGTGCAGTGGTTAGCATTGTTGCGTCACCAGCAAGAGGTTCTCCAGTTCAATTCTTGGCTGGTGTGCCTTGTGTGCATAGTCTGCATGTCCTCCCTGTGGCTGCATGGTTTTCCTCCGGGTGCTCTGCTTTTCTTCCACATTCCAAAGACATGCAGTAAGTGGATTGAACACTCTAAATTCTCTGTAGGTGCAAGTGAGTGGTACAGATGAACTACCATGGCAGGGCTAGCCAGCCGGTGGTGTAAACTTTGGCTCAAGATGATTTTACTATTCAACTGACACTCTGATCCTATGTGCAAAAATGTGAAAAAAAGGTTGAGGATGGATGGAGTTGCTGTTGGCTAATCTGCATTCGGTCAATTAACCTAGACCTTTAGGAACATATCCCAGCTCCCAACAGATAATATATAGTAAAGTAATGGTGATTTTAATCTTACTACTTATAAGTAAAATTAAAAGTATGTGCTTTTCTGTTTGAGGGAAGTAGAATATTTTCCTCTGTAATATATTTACATAGTACATTTGTCCCTTTGTATAGTTATTATTGTATTATACTCAAAAGCAAGTTTTAAGTATGAACATTTCGGCTTTGTTTTACCATCACGACCCCCCGATGCGCAGTAGCAAGGACAGCCCAAAACCCACCCAACACCCAGCACTAGGTGACGTTTTTCTAAATCAAAGTATAGTCATGTTGATGTCTTCTTCGTCCACATCAATATTCAGCCAGAATTCTGAGCATGTGGTAAACAGATTGTACAAATTTGTTAGTTTATGAAAGAAAAGATTTCATTCTTTTCATCAAATTAGATACAGCAAATCTGGGATGTGTTTGGAAAATAAACCACACCATATACCCTTTTCCTCAATGTAGTGCAGTCTCAGAGTTGATATAGTTAATTTGCAGTGGGATGTGAGGGGTGCTGGGGGGGGTGCAGCCCCTCTGCAAAAACGTAAAAAAAATATATTATGGTCCTGGGCTTTTGTGCAGTAGCCGTGATCTAGGCAGGCCTTGCCTACTGCACACCAGGTGGGGTACTCACATATAGCCATCAACAAACAATGTATGCATGTTGTCACTGGCACATCTGCATGGCATGTCAATCATACTTCATTTGCATACTACATCATCGTCATTTGACATGTCAATGACTCAGGCCATGCCCATTTCTGCACAAAACAGCCGGGGGTACTACAGTACACTTCATATGTATCACAAGGTCTGGGGACATGCTACTACCCTCTTTCATGCTTAAAATATTTCTAAACATTTTAAATAAAACTGCATTTTAGTGATGGTTACTATGGCAGGAATAACATCAGGTAATGTACTGCTGATGTATAACTCTAACAGTTATTCATGCACTAAGTCACTTAACTTTCACAGAATTATGTATGAGTTGTTACAGTGAACATTTATCCTTTTAACTACACTTCATGTCTCTGAGTCTTAAACTTTATCCTGTTATTCTGTTGTGTGATAAAGAAAATTCATACATCTGTAGAAACAGAAGAGGTCAACAAAGAAGTTAAGTGCACAATCTAGTCTATCAGATCAGTCAAAAAACATTAACTGTGCTTTCTATTTTCCAGCATCTCAGTCCAGTACCAGACAGAGTTCTTGGTACTAATCCTTCCACACGTTATACTTCTCTTCTAAGTTATTCATAAGTTTCCTACTATGAATATATGTCAAAACCTATTATTTAATTTTGAATTGTAATTGCATTTATTTATTACCTTGTAAATGAACTGGTCCTTCTTGAACCTTTTTCTGTCATGTCCCAGGCCATAAGAGCAGCAGTAAATACACTATATATGCACACTTTTGCTAAGACAACACATCAGCATGCTTTTAGGACTAGGGAGGCAGTTGCAGCACCCACAGAAACCTCACAAAGACATAAGGAGATTATGCACACTTCAAAACACAATGACCAGAGGTCAGGAAGGCAGGTACCTAAACAACTAAGCCTCAGTACTACCTCATTCTGCAGAATGAAGTACATTATTAATAATAAAATTAGTCAGCCATTCTCTTAGCATTATTTCAATACTTGGCTCAAACTAATAGATCTATAAGGACCCATATTGTTTAAATCCTTTTCCCTTATATAGTATGACCTTTTTCTATTCACTGATCTGTCCAATTAAACTGCACAAAGGCCCAGTCATGTTTTTAAGAATTTAAAAGGAAGATCATCCAGTCCCTGATGTTGACCTCCCTCACGTCTCCAAAGTCCTTATCATCTTTCATTTTACAAACTTTCCGATGTGTTCATACACCTCTCTCACCCAAATTTAATTTCCTCTCTCACTTGAGACATTCACCCCCTCTACTGTAACAGATAGCAATAAAAAGTATTTATAAGTAATCGGTTTCTTTAAAACCTTTGTATTTATTCCTTAACACACCTGTTATAGAGCCCATCTTCTTCTTCTTCCCTGTCTACCTGAGGGAGAGACTTCTCTCTTATCCCCTCTACCAATTCCTTTTCTAAATTTGCCTTGAACTATCTACCTTCTGGCAATCCATGTTCATTGTTAGTTGATATTTCTCTGACTCTAGTCTCCTTAGAACACCCACTACTTGTATACAGTTTTCTTTCAACTCCTGTTTAACATTCCCTGGGACCACATAGGTCTCTTATCTTGCTTCTCCTTGTAAAATGTTCCTTAGTACAACTGTAGATACTGTATTCTTAATTATCTTTATATGCCCACTTTGCCTTCCAAGAGAATCTCAGCTTACCATAAGCTAACTTCCCTAGTTACTTTAATCCGTGTCCTTCTACCAACCTGCACGATAACATTTTTGATTTCCATCATACACAGCATTGGTTCCAGTGGTGCACTAGGCAATAGTAAGCTCACCATTATCCAAGGAAGCTCTCAACTTCACCTGTCTTGCCCTTCCACCCTACTCAAAAATCTACTTTGTTTATTTCCACTTGTTAATATGGACCCCCACCTGTTCTTATCAGACTAACAAGTAGGTTAATATTTGCTAGCAAATATGCATTTGTTGTATGCAGCACCATACTCCTTAGTTTACTCCTCAATTCAGAGTATAAATTCTTCCTATTTTATGGCTAACTAACGTTATCTACTACAATAAAACTCCTCAGTATTAACTTTACCTTTCTTCCTGTCAACTTAGATGCTAGGAATTTAACATGCATCACTGGTGTGCTTTTTCATGGAGGTTTATATAGGTAAACATTAGGTAAGCAATCTAAAAGACCATTAGCTATGATTATTTTTTCCTGTGCATTATGTACTGAGTTGTCAGGCCCCGTATGAATTTATAATTTCCAATCCACTCATCTTGGTTTGACTTGAACAGAGGAAAGGGAGTTGCACTGTCTAACACAGAGTGGAAGCGTATTCCAAAGATATAGTATCCACTGGGGCAGATATGTATCACTCTAAAGGTCCTGTTTACATTATGATGTAGATTCAGGTCCACAGATTACGTGTTTTTGTTGAGCCAATTTTGAAGATACATAAAAGGCAAGCAGGGCAGAATCACTGGTACTCTTGCAAATTAAGCAAAAAGTAGCTCAACAGTTTAATCACCAGAACAGGAGTGTGGGAGGCTTTCTGACTGTGAGTTTTAAATGTACATTAGCTTTGAGGGTAGGTTGTCATAATGGTTAAGGACTTCACCTCACATATACAGACATAAACATACCCTGTAATAGTTAGCAGTCTGACATCCTCATATTTATTTATAAACTATGCAAATGTCTGTATGAGACAGAGTAAAGGAATTGTTATTTAAAATATTCCATTTGTCTTAGGGATCTCACACTAAAATTTTTTTGGAAAGGTAGTGCTATGTTTTTTCTAGCTGGGTCATATGTTTGGTTATATATGTGCCAAAGTGCTGTTATTTCCAAGTACAGCCTCAATACTAACAAATGAAGAGCCCTTTAACTTAGAGGTTATGTTTCTAGTAACTAGCTACAACAGGTAGGAGGCTTTCTGGGCCAGAGTACATATGTGATACTCAAAGGAGAGATCTTCATTAATCAGCTTGCTCAAGTTTCTAATGATGGTCTCAGTTTTGAGTGGATCTCATTTTTATGGTAGGTCTGGGGATTTTTTTTTTGATTCCCAAGCAGTTTAGCACTGCATTTTTAATGTAATCTAAATCTATTGTCATGAAACCATGGATCTGTACAGGGAAAGCCTTCTAGTAGGATATAGGTGTCATCTGGGGTGCTAATGATGGCGCCAAGTCTTCATTTGTAAGCAAATATATTTCTGATTATCTTTGGATGTGGTAGTAACATTTAATCCATATTTTGCTGTACACATTCCAACTTTTCACCAGTTTTTGATTTACTTTTCTGAAGTCAGTTTTAAGATGAGAGGATTTTAGCTTATATTTTTAGGGCAACACTTTTTTCTGTTGTTGCAGAGCTTGTTGATGCTGGGACTCCATTAGAGAGATTTGTTTTGAGGCTTCTCATTCTCATTTTGAGAACCATGGGCAGCTGCTTCAATGCAGGAATTTAAGTTGGATGGAATTCACAAGCATATTTAGCTACACTAGCTAAAATATGATCATCCAGGGAGGCATTTAAATTGCCTGAAATCAGAAGCTAATGCTATAAAATTTGCTTTGTAGAAATCCTTGAAGGCCATGGGATTATGGGGAATTTTAAGCAGGGATCACACACAGAATGTTATGGTTTTGTAGTCCAGGTTGTTCAAGGAAAGGGTACTTACAAGTGTAGAGTATAATAATCCACAAGTAAAACTGCTTAAATCCAAGCTGATGAAGTGTCAAAACCACAACCATAAAACACCAAAGTAACTCTTCCAGTCGAAGATGAAGATTCCTTTTATATTATTTTATTGAAAAAATTAAAAAAAAACATAATATTAAGCGCTTTCATCCCTATTAATGTAGGACTTCTTCAGGAAGTTAACATTAAGGATGTTAGCAAACTGTTGTGCAAATGTATTGTTTGTAGTGTATATTAGTTGCATATAATGCATGCTAGCCAATCAAGGACTGTGCCTGAATCAATACATAGGGATTCTAATTTGTTTGAGTTGGTTTCCTGTAGTGAAGGAAACATGAGAACACTCTGTAATTGGCCATGAAGTGAAAGGAGGGCTTGTTATTAGTTATTAGTTACCAAGATGTACAGGAGTTCTATATCATTAGTCTTGAGATGATGGGGTTTTGAATAAATACAAACACTTTTTCACCACAGTCAAGGTCATTTTCAGTAGATGGTCTAAATGAATGCAGACAGTGCAGCCAAACAGAGGTAGTGTAATGCCCCTGGCTTTGGAATAATGTTGTTGTAATTATACAGATGTCTGTGCTATCAAGGATAAAGAATTTGTAGAACAGATGCATTTTTTTTTGGCATTCTAGCATTGAACATTCCTTTGTTAATATTGGCTGATTGAAATTTGTTACATTGCTAGATAGAGTTGAGCAACCCTGCCCAAAAAGGCATTACAAAGCAACATAATGTTCTTGCCGTTATGAAGAAGCCCCAAGGAGACAGGTGCAGACCCTCCCTAGGGAAGTAGGAAGTTGGAGCCCCTTGGAATAACACCAGTAACTGAGTCAGTTGTTGAACTCCTGTACCTTAATTTGAATTGTGGCATAAGTTGAAGTGATGGCAGAATACTGCTTAAGACTCCTGCTTGCCATCCTCAGAAACATGCAAACATGGCTTAGTGATGTCTTTCTTCATATCTTCCACGGACAAGTGTTGCAGGACCCATGTTGGCAACAAAACCATGTCATATGCATACTTAGGGTAAATGGAATTAATGGTATTAGTTAAATGTTATGATTTGTTGTGCATTGTATATTATGATAGAACAGTAGTGAGTCTTTTTTTTTGCTACAGTTTTTAATGTGTCAGGTTTTAACCAGATTCAGTTTGCTATTGGTTAATTGAATAAGTATATAATTATCAGTCCTATATAAAAGGATGGTATTTTACTGTTGTTGCCTTTACTCTGAATATGCCCAAAAGATTTATAGGTGAAAGCCCTGTAAATAAACGGCTCAAGTGTTCCTGGCAGTGCCATGGTTTTTGTTTTACCAGTTTTATACTTCGGGTATCTTTATAATAATGAATTAGTCTAAACAAACTACAATAATATCATCAATACAATTAAAATCTGTGTGGAAAAGTAGAACAAAATAATGTTAACATTTGAAGATAGACTACAGTTAATAAAAATGGTTTTACTACCCAAGATTCTATATATAGCTTTGGCAATACAACTGTTACCAGAAAGGAATATACTCAAAGAAATAAACTCATGCCTAATAAAATTTTTATGGTTTCCCAAAAGAAACAGAATATTTTTAATACATCATAACAGACCATGGAAACAGGGATGATTAAACTTTCCTGATATAGAAACATATATAAAAGCATCAATATCTAAAACAATCTCAGATTGGATAAGTCCAAATTATTCTGCAAATTGGAAAGAATTACTAACTGTAATATCAATAAATTAATTTGATTTACAAAACAAATTTCAAATAACAGATTTTCCATGGCGCATATTATGCATTAGTATACAATATAACATAACTAAGCCCACTGAAACTCATATGATTAATTATTACATTGACTCATTTAGGAAAATTATTAATGCAAATATAGATTTAAAAATCTGGTTTGATCTTTTAACACCACTCATAGTTATAAGGAGCTATCCACATAAAATATACAGAAAATAATTAATTGCTGGAAATAGAAAGGATTTGTTTGTTGGTTTCAATGTATCAAAGAACTAAAAGTTCTGGATATGCAAACAATAGAAACAACATACAAAATTCCATAACAAGATTGGCTAACTATGCAAAGCATTCTGGCTCATTTGCAAGATTTATGCAGAATAATTAGTAATTCTTCATTTAAAGAAATACCTAAACTTACAAAATACCTATATGAAATCATATATAATGATTATGACATGGGAAATAGTATTTTGAAATTTTACAAGATATTGATAAATTATAAAACAACACCCAAATCCTCATATTGGAATTATATAACAAAAGGACACTCATTACAGCGAACTGAAGAAATTAAATCAAATATTTTATTATCAATAAAACATACATCCTTTACACAATACTGAAAAGTTTTAATTGGAAATGCTTACACAGATGTTTTCCTACAGTAATGTACAGGGTAAGGGTTGGGTTGAGACAGTGGAAGGGTTAGAGTTAGAAGATTTAAGTAAGATGGGCAGTGAGGCTTCACTGACCCTAAGGGCAGTAGCTAGCAGAACTGAGGGACCAATGGTAGTAAGTATGAAGAGGGTGTTAGAGGAGGTTATATCATAAGGGACCTAAGGAGATAACAGGGCAGAAAAGCCAAATGTGTCTATTCAAGCTATAAAAAGGGGAGGTGGAAGGGATAGGAAGAAAAGGAAATAGGGTAAAGAATCTAATTAGAAGAGGAAATGAGGGTATATGGCAGATAGAGAACAATGGAGGGAAAATTAAACATGGACTGTAGAAAGCAAGAGAATATGAGAACATAGGGTATATATGAAGTAGAGGAAATGAAAAAGAGAAAAAAAAAGAGACAGAAGAATATGAATGATTAAGAGGAAATAATTAAATGGAAAAATACTCTGACTGGCATTACCTGAGCAATATCCTTTGGTGTTATAGAGTTAGCTATATGCATTTTGACACACACATGGTGTTGGTTATGTATGTTTTAACCTAGTATAGAGCATGAACCTAGCCATGAATCCATTAGATGTTCTATTTACAATTAAACAATGTTAGGTTGTTAGCCTGTTTCACATTGAGAGGGATGGAGTTCCAGATTTTGGAAACATGTCTAGAGTACAGTGAGTGATCTACATAACTGTTTGACGTAGCTATAAGTAACACTAGCTTATCTGTAGAGCATAGTATTCAGCTAGGTGAATAATGTGGGAGAATATTCTTTAGTGTCGGGCATTTTTCAAGTCCACACTGTATAGATAAAGTAAGGAATGATTACTTATGAAAATATAAGATAGTAACCAGTAAAAGGCAGGAATAGCTACACATAAAAACAACCAGGAACCACAAAAACATGTGCAGCACCAAGGAAAATGAAGCCAAGACCCACAGTGGAAGTACAAAAGATGAACAGGTTTATTACAAATGCTCAAAAAGTTATTTAAGTGTTTTTGCCCAATATAAATTCTGGACTTCTAAAGGTTTTGAGGGTTTAGCACCCTACAAAACTGATTTCTAGATATTCATCTCTGTTAGGCTGCTTTGATCTGAAAAAAAAATGCTCCCCATTACTTACAAGGCACATTTGTCAGCAGGAATCTCCCTGTATTCCAGTTATAAAGCCCAGTCCTAGAACTCTGTCCTGTTATCCCTTAAACATATTTGCAACCTTTCCAGTTTCAAGACCAATCTAAACAAATATCTGTTAGACACCCGGAACTATAAATGCACAACTCAACAGATGCATGACCACCTACTCACCTTGACTATACCTTTCTCACTCTAAATTCACAAACACATCCATATCTTAGCAGATAGCAATTACCTGACATCAAAAGAAGCTCTCACTTTAATAATACCATACTACTAATGTATGCTCTTCTACCTCTTCAGCCAACGCTTACTACTATTTATTTTCTTCTCTTGTGTTCTTCTAGAACACTCTCATCTTTCTAATAATAATGGTCTTGTGTCCTTAATTTCCCCCCTGCTCATTCCTCCTCCTCATCTCATTGTATTCCTCCATTTTAGCAGCAGAATACTCTATTTTTCTCACCTCCATATATTATTAGAAATATAGTCAATATTTTGAATAACTATGTAATAGTTTACTTGACATATATCCATTTCTCTAGTGTGTCTTGCTATTTGCAGTACATATTGCATTCTTGATTTCAGTTTATCCTAGTAATATTTCTGTTAATGTACTTCAATCTGTTTGTGTTTCTATCTGTTGTAGGAATTTTCTTCCCTTGTCTATAATTACTTAGCTGAAATTTTTAAATGTTTTTATGTGTGTTTTTGTTGAGCCTTTCTCCCCAAGTCAATGTAAAAATATTTAATTAGTGTCAGAACTTTTCTCCCCTTATATATAATCACTGTTTAAATGTTGTTCAGTCTGTTGTGGAGATTTTTTCCTAGGCCTCTGTTGAAAATGGACCAAATGACTCAGTTGGATTTTCCCAGTTATCAAAGGACAAATAAACAAATAAAATAAAAAGAAAATAATTTTTAAGTATTTCAACCAGCTTAAAAGCAGGAATGGTTTATCTTACTGCAATATTCAATAAAATTGGTACTTTCATTATTTCAAGAAAGTCCTAATTCTTCTTGGATTTCCAGACTTACGTCATTCTTGTTCTGTTCATTGAAAAGGTAAAAAGGATAAGATGGGGGGGGGGGCTTTTGTAGATTACTATATGCTGTACTTTATTTCCCTTCCACTCAAATAACAGTTTAGAAACACTTAAAGCAAACACTGTTAATGCTTAATGCTGTCTTGCAGTGGGACTGAACTGCAGTATTAGTGGTTAAAGATGTGTGATCAATAAAATAAGACAATATGAAGCAGTTTTTAATCTTAAATAATGACAGCAATCCATCAGTGCACTCAAAATGGTAGAAGTGAATGGGTAGGAAAACACATTCTTTGCATCTTGATCCAGTCTGACACATTCCTTCCTATGTGTGGCATAAATTTGGTTGCTTAGTAAAGTTAGGCATTGAACAGTATTATTTTCAGGATGGAAAGACTGGTAGCACTCTGTGAACATAACATTACCAGAAATATTGCTGCAATCTCAGTCAATAAATATTTTACAGTTTCAAGTACACAATGACTAAACATTGTTGCTTTATTTGGGCTCTATTTCTTTGCTTGTTTATTGTCCATTATTTATTATCTTTATAACTCACAGTCACTGAACTTGTCCCTGATACCAACTAATAGAAAGCATTCAGTTGCCTGTCAACTGCTCCTCTGGGCACCTCTGCCCAGATTGTTATCACATTTTGTTTGTCACTTTGGTCTCCTCAACAGTGACATTATTTGACTATTATAAGGTAAATTTTGAAAACAAAAATAATCTATAAACTTAATAGAATGGCCAGATTTTGTGCATTAAAGGAAGGGTGCAATTTCTGGAACACTCTGCAAAATATGTACAGATGTAGCACAAAATAATAGCCACTTTAGAAAACGGTTGTGTTTATAAGATCTTCAGAATATTCCTACCAGCATGAATAAGAAAATGCTAAATTTACAATCAAATTAAACAGACTATTACATGTCATAAGTCTAACAGTGGGATTATTTAACAATCGTGTAGGTGCTGTACATAGCATGTTAGCTCGATAAGCTGCAGTGATAATCAAATATGCATGCTGCTTATTGCACCTACATGGATGCAAGCACCTTTCTTTGGCCAACAATAGTGTTTAGAAAAGTGCTTGCACACAGCAACACACAATGTAAACAAAATTGATTGCATATAAGCAATGCTCAGATACGAGCACACAATATAGCCCAGACTTATTTACTGGCAAGTACAGGAACACAATACTGAATGAGGGGGAGTGAAATGGGGGAAATGGTACACAATAACGTGTTATAATGATGTATGACTGTCGGAAAGGAGAAATGTTTAAAGTCAACTCATAAACCACAGGCAAATATAACAAGCATGTGTAAGAGGCATTTCATATGTAAAACCTGCAAGGGTGATGTAATGATAATTAGGGTGAATGTCACTCCAACAGGTACACATAAATAATAACGGACATGCAGATAAATGATGTGAATATGGACATAAAGCTGCAGTGAATCAAAGTGGAATGAAGATGCGATATACACGTTAATTAAATGGTTGACTTGAGATAACAGTTTGCAAGGAAGCAAGATACATTCTGGGATGATTGTGTAGAATGCAGTCATAGCTTACAAGGAAGTATATATGGGGGATTAATGTATGAAAGCTGACATCATTGATGTATTATCCATCTCACCATGTATACATAAGAACAAAAGGACATTAGAGCTGTAATGTCAGGTTACTCACAAATGGACATGCTTTTGCAAAGAAATGACAGTAACAGCAAAAAGAAAGGGTTTCACTGCCTACAAGCATGTAATGGACAGGCAAGTGTTGTCTGGTTATGCAAATGACACATGGTACTCTAATAACATACATAAGTGACCAATGTCAAGACTGAACTGATGACATGTCAGGACTTGATTTTTGCCGTTGCTGATTTGTAAACATGTCTGGCATACTAATACTGAGCATGCTCACATACAGTTACAGGGAACAGTAACAGAACAGCAATTCAACAGCAACAAGAAAACAAAGTGTTGGAACAAAAGACCATTCACATTTCCTGATGGTCTCATTGCATTCCATACAGTAAGGCATATTTATGGAATCACATATCTGCCATTAAGCCATATATTGTGATAGAACAATTGCAGTATTAAACACATGGCTGGAGGATGATATGCAATCTTCTGAATAGGTAATACATATGAGTAAGGAATTAACTAAGAAAAATTTACATCATGTCCTTTCAGAACACATGCCCAAACAGATATCAGAGAGTTTGGTATGTACCTCACAAGACATCTGCAACAGCTGGAAAGGCCACAGAACTACCTCACTAAAAGAATCACAGGCCTAAAGCAGATGCCATATGCTGACCTTCTAAACAAATTCCAGCTATACTCTGTGGCATATCGTCTACTCAGAGGCAATCTCTGCTTAACATACAAGGCCATGTCAAACCCTGAGCTGTTGGACATGCTCCACTTAAAGAAATCCCAATCCCTCAGAGCCACACGCTCCAGGGATCTAAACCTTATCATCACAGTGAACAAAACATGCTGAAGGGATAGGTTCCTGACCCAGAGACGCCCCATACTCTGGAATAGACTGCCCATACATGTCAAGCAGAGTGCCTCATTGGCCCTCTTCAAAAGGAACCTTGATGATTGGATGGGAAATAAGAAATTCACCCCTGGGATCATGTCAGTCACCCTGCTAGACAGGGGCCCAGAGAAGTAAAAATTGTGGGAAGAAATATCCAGGGAATTGTTATGGCTAGGCTTGCATAGGCCTTAGATCCGATAGGCTAGTACCAACCTATGAACCAATATGAAAATGCCTGGGAAAGCTGGCTCTGTGAGTGTGTATAAGCCACTGTAATCAGACACATTAGTCTGAAAAACAGATGTCAGCAGACTCAACCCCCTGCCTATCATACAAGGTGGTCTTCAGACCCCTGTATTGACTACATGTGCTACAAATAATTGAATGTGTG
>NC_056746.1:265722907-265747907 GCF_019279795.1 Protopterus annectens | reverse complement strand
GCATTATAGGCATTATAGAAATTTATTATTTAAGTAATTATTTTATTTCTTAATTAATTATATAAATAATGTATATATCATAATGCTGGATTTGTGGGTTGTGCTTGTTTTGGAGGTTGTCTTTGTTTGGCTTGTTTGGTCCCCCTGGCAAATAACCAGGGGTATTACCCGCAAGCATTACCCACATTGCTATATTATAATTACACAACTGAGGGGTATGTCCAATCTTAAATTTAGCCTCCCATCAGCTTAGGAAGTACTAATTGTGCCTTTTAAGGTCACTATAGAGGTAATGACATTGTTCCTCATTGCATGGAATACCAGTTCCATTGGAGACAGTCTTGGCTCAGCTATTCCAAGCCTCAACCTTATATTGAGACACGGTATAATCTCCCTGCAGCAGCCTACAGCTGTAATGCTTCATGAGGAGTGTCACAAATATCCTGCACTCCTTAAAACCTCACCTGTGTGCTCTAAATTTAACACCATTCTCTCCCTCAGCAGCCATGTCTGCAAAGGTCAGGCTAACAAAATATGTCGGAATTGCCACCTTATTTAGACTTTGCATGTTACTGGTATTGCTCAAACACACACAGCCTGCCAACTACATTTCCATGATTGAAAGCAGGTGGACTACTTGGCAGATACACTGGCACTACTTACAACAGATAGCAGTTAGGTGTGAAGCATGACATTAAGCTGTGCCATGTGTGATGCGCCACCCATCATCAATCACTGGTTCCAGTGTTCAACAATGAACTGCTTACTGGCGTGGATTTTGAGGGTGGCATTTTGGAAGGGGAAAGATGGCTGAATTCTGACATATTATCAGGTTGGGGCTTACCCAGTGTTAAAATATTAGTAGTGTAATGGCTGGGAATTGAACCCATGGGACAAAGGAGGTAAAAATTGCTACTTAATGTATTAATTGACATTTCCACAGAAGAACTAATGTTGCACCATGGAAATTTGATATGTAGTGGTATCTGAATGAATGGAGATACACTTTAGAGAGGACTATATGTGCGTGATTGCAATTCTGTCTTGGAATGCATTCTTGTGTGAAAGTTATTCTTATTGCAAGTAAATATGGTTCATATGTATACAGCTGAATATTACATCCATACTTCAAAAGATATAAGGGTCCTAAACATATTATTGAGATATGTGATGAGTCATAATGATTACAACAAATGTATTGTGCCCATCACACATATGCAAGTGATTTTGATATGTCTAGGAAGGTAGACATACCTTAGGTTGTGTATATATCTGAAACATTAATCATGCATGCTAAACATAATATTTTCATTATGCAAGGCTTATGGATACATTGCTTGAATGGAACAGGTCTAACGTTATCAGTTTTCTATAGTGTTACAGTCCTATTCAAATATTTATGAGAAATGTGCCTCTGCACACTTTAATAAAAGACTCTTGCAGTTGGATTTGAAAGCTTTATAGAATGCATTATTTATAAGAAATCTCTGCCTTTACTCCTTGTGCCATAAAGATGCAGCTATGACAGGTTGAAGTTCTCTTCTTTGTACTGTCTAGAGTGCTGAAAAAAGTGCAATGTTGTCAAGTGTGTTTGAATTACTGAAGGCAGCCTAAACTAATTTGTTTACTTTTTACCTTAGGTAGTGTTGCTGCGGTAGTGTTGTCGCCTCACAGCAAGACGTTGTCCTGTTCGATTCTCAGCTAGAGCGTCTTCTGTGTGGAGGCATGCGTGAATTGGCATGCCTTCGGTGAAGGTTGTGCGTCAGGGCTGGTAACTCGGCACGTAAAAATCCACTACCAAACATTAGCGGACCAGAGTTCTGTTGTGGCGACCCCTAAGATAAGCCAAAAGACACAACAACAACAACAACCTTAGGAGGTAAATCATTTTTGCATTGGATTTGCTGAAGTAAGTACTCTCCCTGTTGTGAGGTGTGCATCCATGCCAGGCATGTTTGAGATACTTAGGGAAACCTAAACTAATTTATTTCAATTTTATCCTTAGGTAGTAAACTCTATTTGCCTGCTGCCAAGTAGATAGCAAATGGATAAGACATTAGATGAGCAATATACATCAGGGAATTTACAGATAGTGAATTAAATGTTATGGGTGAGTATATGTAGCAATGACCAGAGCAAGAAATGCATTCAAATGAACACTTCTTCCTTCTCACATCTCTTTGCAACATCAGACATGTACTTTGTGGAATACATTATCATTATTATAGTTAATGACATATTATGTTATAGTGGACAGACTAATGACAACATGTTATTAGCAATAGTGGCAACAGTTGTTTTTGAAACAACATAATGGGATCACAAAATCCGATGCAATATATATTCAGATAATCTGTAATGGAATCATGTTAATGGATTCAAACCTTGAATTAAATACATTTCATTTATAAGCTCAATGTACTTATACTTTGTGCCACAAAGAAAATTAACTATCTGGTGTTCTTTTTTCCCTGAGTACTATCCAGAGTCCTGATGGCCATGCAATGCCACCTGGTTGGTTTACACTAGCTATGGTAGCCCAAACTAAATTTTTCACTTTTTTCTTTAAGATGTAAAAGCAATTTTCATTCTGCCAAAAGGTGTGCAAATGATTTAAGAAAAAATATAAAGTATTGTAGATAATATAATTTACATGTACATATTGGGCCAAATGTGTTATGTTACAACAAGGAGTTGTATGGATGAGTAGTGAAAGCAATCTTTCCACCACACTTCCCAGAGTTGCTACAGAGAAAGACATACAATAGCATGGTAATAAAGAGTTTAGATGTAAAGATAATGTGACATTGTATCAAGCAACATTGAAAGTACAACACAAAAAAGTTATGAAAGTTGCCCTTTCACATTTGACTGTGAATGTCTAGATGATTGAGATATTGCCAACAGTTAACATATGCATACACTTACATGATATTAAACAAAGACTGAAATCACTGCAGGTGTATCCCTTTCTTTCTGTCTGCTGCATCCTTTCATTATCTATGCTTTTATAATAACAACTCTATCTCTGCTTTCTTCCCATATGTTAACTTTAACAATACTTACTGTACTCCCTTTAATATGAACCTTCTTTCATATGAAGGGCCAGCAACTTTGGTCATTTAAACCAGCATTTGAATGTTAGGACTGTTGTTGTTGTTGTTGTGTCTTTCGGCTTTTCCCGGTTAGGGGTCGCCACAGCGGAAGTCCGGTCCGCTAATGATTGGCAGTAGATTTTTATGTGCCGAGTTGCCAGCCCTGACACATAACCTTCAACGAAGGTATGCGATTTCACGCATGTCTCCACACAGAAGACACTCTAGCTGAGAATCAAACAGGACAATGTCTTACTGTGAGGCGACAATGCTACCGCAGCACCACCACCGCAGTATTTGAATGTTAGGACTGTCATTCCCCTAAATCAGTTAATTTAGTTGAAGCCCTTTTTTAGGTCTCTTCTCCCTGATGCACCCCTAGTAGGTGTATAGCAAAGAGGGGGGATGTGAAAGATGATTTCTGCTACAGTCAGGATAATAAAGATAGCCTACAATCCATTAGCAGGAAATAATTTCAGTGCTGGTCCTTGCATTGCTATGGTGGGCGCATGTAACCGTGTAGGTCCCTACACACCATGTTTACATTCTCTCCACTTACCGCAGCTTTTGAACATTCTGAATAAATCATTACTGTTTCTCAGTTGTTTAAGAAACCCTCCCTTTTTTAAATAAATGATATTTGAGAGATGTAGTTGTAAGAGTTATTTTTTGGGACAGCTATCTTGGAATCAGTCTTTTGTTTCTTCTTTCTAACATCAGTCCAAGGATTTGTTTCTTTTATTATTTTAAGAGTAGGGGCCATCCATTCCATTTCTTCTGGGATAGACACTATGTTGTTGTTTTTGATTAATATAGTAGCTTCTTCTAAGTCATTAAAGGTTCTCATCTCATTGGCACAAAGTATTTTTATCTTGGCTGGAAAGGGCAGCTGTGCTTTAATGTTGTTTTGTTTCAACAGTTTTATTTTTGGCCAGACTTTTTTCCTTTGTTCTAGTATTCTAGAAGAATAATCATTGTCAAACCTTATCAGGCTTTGATTGTATTTTAAGGGTGATTTTCTCCACGCAGATTTTAATATTAGTTCCTTGTCCAGAAATGAAAGAAATTTTATAACTATGGATCTAGGTGGAGTATTTGTTGAGTTAGAAGCAGGTTTCCTCAGTGCTCTATGTGCCCTTTCAGTCCCAAATGAAAGTCCCTCTTTCAAGTCTAAAAATTCAGGAATCCAGGTTGTTAAGAATGAAATAATGTCTTCTCCTTCAGTATTTTCAGGCAAACCAAAGATCCTTATGTTGTTTCTCCTTTCCCTGTTTTCTAAGTCATCTATTTTGTTAAGCAGCCATGTATTCTGTTTAAGCATAAATTCTTTTGGGAATTCTTCCTCTTTGAGTCTCCCTTCAATGTCATTTAGTGAAGTCTCTATATTTGTTATTTTTGTATGGTGTGGCTGTAATAGTTCCTTAAGAGGATCAGTCAGTTTTTGAGAATTTAATTTGAGGTTTTCAAAGTCATTTTTAAAGCCATCCATCTTCAAAGATAGCTCCTGTAAGGTAGATGTCATCAATTGCAGTTATTTTTTCAAGGCAGCATCTGAATGAGTTGTTCCTTGAGTTGTTCATATTCAGTGACTCAATATAACTCCAAGTTACCTGACAGGAAATTTTTTGCATATCTCCACCAGAATTGATATTTATGTAGTTTAGTAGTTTATCTATAGATTTCTGATGCTTTAAACTTGAAAATAATAATATTTTCTTATATTATTATACTAGTTTATGGAGCTCTCAAAATTGCTGCTCTCAGTTCGCCATCTAGGCTCCGCCTCCACTTAGTGCAGCTTTTGATGTTCAAGAATGCTAATAATTTGGCACCTCATTTGCATCACAGTGCTGACTCTGCACTATATACAAAGGTAATGATGTAGCTAATGTCCTTGTGTTGTACTGGGGAGGAGTATTTTGAAACACAGAGCTTGATACCGCTAGTAAAACAAGACTTTGAAAGATTTATCGCTTTTCTACAGTGTTGCATTGTCTGGGTATGTTGCTCTTTTTAAGTAGTGCTTTTACTTTAACATTAAACGGTGAAGTGCATTTACCATTGAAAAGCATTTGTATAATTTTAGATTTATTTACATTTCAGCTTCCTTTTGCATAGCCACATCCACGTTTCTAAAATTATGCTAGAAAATGCTACAAGACCAATTTATTATTATTTTATTCTGAATGTCATGTTTTCATACTTATTGAAGATTCTTGTACTGTAAGTATGTAGTAATGTCTGACCTGTGTTAGCAGGGAAAGAAAAAAGAGTGTTGTTTTGTATTTCTACTGGACTGAAGTCCACAGTGGAGGATGTGACAGTTGTAACATTTTGATGTTACTTTTCTACTGTTGCAATTATATTCTTAATGCAGTAATGTATTACAAGTTTTCATCTGTGTTACAGTATATACATCACAGAAGTGTTCAGTTATATGCTGATAATTCATTTTTAAATATACTTTTTTTGTAGGGAGGTTTGGTGGGGAATTCTTGAGGTTGATGGGGGTGGAATGGGTGAGAGGGGATTGGGCAGGGATGTTGGGTAATTGGGTGGAGGGAGATCGGGGTTGACTGAGACTGGTGGAGGGATTGAGAAGATTTGGGGGCTGGGGGCCTAACTTTTATGTAGTCATAAGTAAGCACAATACATCGAAATTGTTTATGTGCCTATTGGATGCTTACAGTCACTCAGAACTAACAGCCATCCTGTATGTTCAAAATGTATACAATTATGTGTGTCTGTTTCTTTTCATACAGGGATATGGCAGCCAAGAATAGACCTGTACCCTTTAAGCCATCTTATAATGATGCAGAACATGAGGTAATTATCCAGGCCTTATGTTGCCATGGAACATTTTTTGTTGGGGAGAGATAGAGGTAACCAATCTGCCCAATTCAGGATATGTCAGCAGGTGGTCGATGACCTTAATGCAGCTGGAAGCAATGGGAGATCCTAATTCCAGATAAGGCACCTGACAACTGACATGATAATCTCTGCCTACCTTAGGGCCATTGCAATTGCCCAGGAACAGGTGTCAATGGGGTGTGGTCCTGTTACCAAACCATCACTAAAGTACAGTTTTGTACCTACCATAAATGTAGATGTTCGAAGATCCACATTGCTGCAGTCCTAACACTTGGGTAGTCCGCTGTCCCTCGGTCGGCGAATATCAAAGTATAAGGCTGACGTCGGTCAGGGCGCATTTGACTGACATCAGGACGTCAGGGTACAAATGCGCATGACCGACGTCATATCCTCAGTCTTTTCTTGCCCCAGATGTCAGAAGACCCTAAAAATAAAGGTCAAAACCAAAAGACAGCAAACAACCAACCAACCACCCTTGCACTAACTATATGTACAATATATATAATATACACAAAATGTACAACCCAACCCACACAACCGCCTCTAACTACAGAGGGAAGGAATGTGGATCTTCGAACATCTACATTTATGGTAGGTACAAAACTGTACTATGTTCTTCATCTCACATTGCTGCAGTCCTAACACTTGGGTAGAATCCCAAAGCAGAGGTAAGGGAGGATGGCTAACTACAAGGAAGCAGGAGCTGCCAAAATGCCCTGTAAAACAGCAGTGGCAAAACCAGCCCTGGACTTAGAGTAAAGTGGCAGGTGATAATGCCTAGAGAAAGTATGCACAGAACTCCAAGTAGCTGCCTCCAAAATATCCTTGGTTGCCACTCCCCTCAAAAAAGCTTGAAGTGGCAGTAGCCCTAGTGGAATGAGGCCTAATCCCAGCTGGAATCTCCTTGCCATGATGGGAATAACAGAAAGCAATGCAAAACCCAATCCACTTAGAAATAGTTTGTTTTGATACAGGCTTGCCCTGAGAACTCAAGGCAAAAGAAACAAACAACTGCTGAGACTGCCTGAACCCTTTAGTTCTGTCCAAATAATAACGCAACTGCCTGTGGACATCTAAAGTGTGCAAAATCTTTTCCCCTTTATTTTGGGGATTTGCATAAAAAGTAGGCAAATGAATAGTTTGGTTTAAAGCCACACTAGAAACCACCTTAGGCATAAAGGAAGGATTAGTACGTAATGATACCCTATCCTTATGGAAAATCAAGAAAGGTTCAACTGCCATAAGGGCCTGTAATTCAGAAACCCTTCTTGCAGAGGTAATGGCCAACAAAAAAGCAGTCTTCCATGATAAATATTTCAACTCAGCAGTAGCTGCAGGCTCAAAAGGTTGTAGAGTGAGTTTCTCCAACACAAAATTGAGATCCCAAGCAGGAGTAGGAGCTCTTGGGTCTTATATTCTTTGCCCCTCTAAGAAATTGCTTGAACAAAGGATGAGAAAACAATGGTGGGTTGCAATCATAGTGAGCTGAAATTGCTGCAGCATGAACTTTAATAGAAGAGAAGGACAAACCTTTGTCCAGTAACTCAGTAAGATATTGAAGAGCCACACTCAAATTAGGCTCAGAAACATCAAAATATTTTGTTGCACTCCAAAACAAAAATCTCTTCCATTTGTCTGCGTACACTTTCCTTGTACTAGGCCTCCTAGCTTCCAAAATGACATTCAAAACTTGCTGAGGAAGTGGAGGCCCACTTTGGTTCAAAACAGAATATGCCAGGCTGTTAGGTGCAGAGAGTGAAGCTTGACATTTAGCAAATGGCTGTCCTCCTGCGACAACAGGTGTGGAATCGAAGGCAAAGGCCATGGAGGCTTCCGTACCAGACTTCTCAGTAATGGGTACCAGTGTTGTCGAGGCCAATCCGGACCTATTAAAATCATCCTTGGCTTGTCCTGTCTGACCTTTAGAAGTACCTTTGGGAGGAGAGGCAGAGGTGGAAAGGCATACACATGAAGATTGCTCCAATTGAAAGAAAGAGCATCCACTTTCCAAGCTGTGGGATGAAACCTTTTGTGCAAAACTTTGGCAGCTGATGGTTTAGTGGAGAAGCGAACAGATCTATGTCTGGAGTTCCCATGACACTGTCAATTTCTGAAATACATGAGGATCCAATTTCCACTGTGGGGATCCATAATTGTCTGCTCAACACATCTGCTAAGGAGTTCTGTGCTCCTGGCAGAAACCTTGCCTGAAGATTGAGCTGTAAACTGAGAGCAGTCTCCCACAAAATCATTGCTTGCCTGCATAGAGGATAAGAATCCCCTTGCTTGTTGATGTACCACATGACAGTTGTGTTGTCTGTTAGAATCAACACCTGCCCTGGAAGAAGTAATTCCTTGAAAGCAATTAATGCAAACTGGACTGCTAACATCTCCTTCATGTTGATATGTAGATGTTGTAGTCTGACAGGCCACTTGTTTTGTATCCACTTTCCATTTAGATGAGCTCCCCAAGCTTTGTCTGAGGCATCTGTCGTTCAGAGAGTCCCTTGTTTAGGTGACATTCCTGAGCCCACCACAAAAATTCCTTTTGAATGCAAGGTATTATTTGAATGACAGTGTCTAGATCCTGCCAGTGCTGTGTCCATACATTTTTGAGATACCATTGTAGCTTCCTCATATGCAGTTTGGCATTGGGAAGCACCAGAATACAAGATGCCATGAACCCTAAGGCTTGAAGGACTGTCCTTGCAGTCAGCCCGGACTGATGAGATAGTTGATGGAAGTAAAGGGATAGACTCTTTTGTTTGTCCAAAAGGCCATATCGGATGCTGTATTCAGTCTCACACCCAGAAAGCACATGTCTTGAGAGGGTACTAGACTGGACTTTATTTCGTTCACAGAATACCCTAGGCATCTTAGCACTGCTATCACATATTCCAAATGATGAAGAAGCTCTTCTCTTCCTTGAGCCAGAATTAGGCAGTCGTCCAAATAAGGATAGATCTGTATTCCTTTTAGCCTGAAGAAAGCTATCACTGGAGCCAGAACTTTCGTGAACACTCTGGGCAGTAGATAAGCCAAAGGGCAATGCAGAGAACTGATAGTGAGAAGGATACTTTCTGCAACTTAGTCTGATAGGAACATGAAGGTAAGCCTCCTTGAGATCCAAAGTTACCATCCAATGATCTTTGCCCAGCAGAGGTAAAAGCTGCTGCAACGTCAACATTTTGAACTTGGGAATGTCCAGATAAGTGTTGAGGATAGATAAATCCAAAATTGGTCTCCACGTGTTCCCCTTCTTTGGTACTAGGAACAGGCGAATAAAATCCTAGGCCCACTTCTGGCAGAGGGACCTAGTTGGAGCAACAGAGAAACCTGTTTGTGAGCCTCTATTCTTTGTGGAGGAGGCATGTCTTTGAAAGGAGGCAAGGTATGGAAATAAAACCTGTAGCCGTGGTGTATGATATCCAATACCCATCTGTCCTGGGTAATTAAACTCCAATTTTCTTTGAAAGTGCCAACCTTCCTCCCAAAGGTGCTGCCAGACGAGCAGGCTCTGGCAGCTGAAAAGGTAGGTCATTGGGTCTGCTTACTGAAGGACTGACCCCTGCCCTCACCGAAGCCTGTGCAGGAGAACTCCCTGTTCTAGGCCTGAAAGAGCCCTGGGCTCTGCCCTTACCATGTCTAGATCTACCCCTAGACTGTGAATCATAAGAAGGATACGTCCACCCTTTAGTAGGCCAAGTTCTACTAAACTTTGGAGGCTGGACCTGCAAAAAATCTTTAACAGTTTGCATAGACTTAGCCTTGTCTTCCATTTTCTTTAAAACTGTCTCCACAGGAGGACCAAACAACACGTCAGATTGTAAAGGAGCATCTAAAATCCTTGTTTTAACATGTTCAGACAAATTCTGATCCCTCAGCCAGGCGTGCCTAAGGACTGACCCAGTGGCAGCCACCCTAGACGAGGCCTGTACAGCATCAAAACCACATTGCAAAGAATGCTTACCCACCTGTTCAGAAACATGCACTAAATCTTGCAACTCCTTACAATCAATACCTACTGCCAGAGCATCAACCTTAGACTTCAATTGTGAAAGGAGATAATTTTGGTATTTCAACATGTGAAACTGGCAATTCAGAGCCCTCATAGCAAGAGTGGAAGAAGTATAGACTTTCTTTCCCCATCTATCCAAGGCCCTAGCCTCCTTGACTGCAGGAACCGGATTCTTAACAACAGAAGCCTTAACACCTTTAGGCCCCTGGCTAACAGTTTCTGGGTCTGCCCTAGGACTCTTAAAAGATACTTATGAGCTTCAGGCACCCTGTAATACCTATCCGGTTTAACAGGAGCAGGAGGCAAAGAATCAGGATTAAGAGAAGCTTCTGTAAAAACATCTTCCACTACATCCAAAACAGGAGGTATAGCCAAAGGCCTATGCTGGGGTAAAAACAGAAATTCCCTAAGCCTTTTCCTGGAATCAGAGAAGTCCTGACCTTCCCACTTAAAATGCTCCCTCATGGAATGAAGAGTTTCTGAAAAAGAAAAATCCTCAGGAGGAGTAGCAGAAGGAGTAGAATCATCCACATCAGAATCCGAATAAGGAGAGTACTCCTGCAAGTCTTCAGCCGAAGACTCTGAAACATCTGAAGCCTGCTCAAAACCCCCCAGCTCAGGATCCACCCTAGGTCTTTTATCAGGAGGGGGCATAGAACCCCTAATCAAAGTAATCAAATCTTCTGCCATTTTAAGCATATGCTTCTTGGGCACAGTATCTGAAGAGCTAGGGGTAACACCAACTGAAGCTAAACCTGGCCTGCCCCTGGGGGAAGCCTTTGAAACAGAAGGAGAAGGCCTAGCCACCTTGGGAAGGGAGGGGAGTATAGTAAGATGAGAAGCCCCCTCAGCCTGACTAGTCTCCTGAGAGGCCACATCCTGTAATAATAAGGTCTCACCCTGGGAACACAAAGAAACCTCCGGTGGAGCCACCGACTCCACCGACACCTCTAAAGAAGTTCTTCTAGCCTAGGCTTAACTGCCTTGTCCTTGCGCGCGTTGGAGCATCCGACGGCATTATATAGTTGCACCGCTTCCCAAAGACTAACCTTGCACAATCCAACCTTCTCTTTATAGTGCGTTTATTAAATCTAGCACAAGAGCGACAGCCAACAACGTCGTGCTCAGGCCCTAAGCAAGGAATACACAAAGTATGATAATCTCTATGCGGTATCTGTTTCCCACAAGAAATGCAATTATTAACTTTTTCTGACATCCGGTAAATGACTGAGGCAAGAAAAAACGAAAATATTCCCCAACGGGGTACTTAGCCAACTTTGAACTCGGTCTGAAACTTCTAAATCGAAAAATCTCAGAACGCCAACCTGCACTTGCAATACTGCTTCTGCATCGGACCATGCGGCAAAAAGACTGAGGATATGGCGTGGGTCATGCGCATTTGTACCCTGACGTCCTGATGTCAGTCAAATGCGCCTGACCGACGCCAGCCTTTATACTTGATATTCGGGCCGACCGAGGACAGCGGACTACCCAAGTGTTAGGACTGCAGCAATGTGAGATGAAGAACATCTGAAACTGTGGAACTCCTGTCAACTATCAGAGATCAGGATATCTCAGATAGTTTCACTAGAATCCTTGGCATTGGTCCAGATGTGGACAACAGACCCAGAGTGTCACAAGATGGCCTTGCAGGTATTTAAGAAGTGCAAAAAGTATCATACATATATCTCAGATGTCTTTTAAATACACACACACACATATATATATATATATATATATATATATATATATATATATATATACAGGTTTACTATCAAAATATTGAAAGCACTTTCACTAGTGTCAGAAAGTCGAATGGAGAGGGGCAAAGAGACAAAACTGTGAACGCAAATCCTGTTGACTCTAAAACGTCAACACATAGCTGCTTGTGTTCACAGTTTTGAGTGTTGGTGTTTTGAATTGGACATCATTCATGTTCAGGCAGCACCCCAGCTTCTAGCCAGGGCTGTGAAACCACCAGTGCAACTCATGGCAGACAAGGTTGTCATGGTTGGGCTGACATCACTGAACTGAGTAGCCTGCCATGCATGGCTCACACCTGTCCAAGATGACATGATGTAGTGCTGGCACAGTGCTTGACTGGGATCACGTAGACACACGCAGAAAAATAATTAATTTGCCCATACCACTTTACACAAATGCAAACTATCTAAACAGTACTGTTCAGTGCTAAACATATGATGTTATTTAGTGTTAGACATCTGCCGTTACTGGCCCTGAACACTGTATACTGTGACAGATACATGTGTTTTTTACTTGTGTGCTAGCTTTGCCCTCCTACCCTCCCCTGCTGTACAAGCAATGATGACTGTGTCCTGCCCTTTGCACAATTCTTTGTAACTTAGGGCTGCATATAAGCCTGATGCACACAGTGGATAGCTGATGTTTATTCAGAAAGTTGGATTTATCAATATGTATTGTAGAGCTAAAGTTGTTGATTTTTTGTTACTACTAAATTCTGACTGACTTACTGCTATATTGTTGTACATCATAATATTTCAGTTAGTATTGTCATTACATTATTGGAAGCATCAGGTACTTCAGTCTTGCTTGTTGGTATAGTCATGCAAATGAGGGTATAATTGACCTATTCCACATTTTATGGATGGTGGTCCATTGAAATGCTTTACACAAACTATTGCTTTTAACATGTACCTGTTATGTTGCAAACATCTTACAGAGGAGATATGACTGACTGCTAAGAGGCATATATGTATTTCCTTAGCAGAGTAATCAGTTATCTAACTTTTCTTTACATGCATCCTTGCATGTACTTGCATGGTTCTACACTTATCTTATGATTAATAAAGATAACAATCATGTCCTTGGGGGTTGTCCCTGTCTGATACTATCAGAACACAGCCATTTAAGTAAAAGTTGCAGTGTCTGTCAGCCATCAGTTTTCCTATGCATATGCGTGTGGAATCTAAGTCTTGGAGTTGGCAGTGATTGTGTTTGCTTTGCTTTTTTTCTGAGTCAGAGCCAGAGCATATTGTACACACCTCCATCTACCAGCAGCATGTGCAGCAGATGGTGGTTCTCCCTCAGGCTCCTCATCTGCACCTGCTGCTGCTGGCCCCTGTCTGTGGTCTTGCTTCTTGCTGTCCTTGTTGAAGATGTTTTCATAGGTTCATAGCTTTATAGGTGTGTAATAGGCTAATGGGCCCTGGAGCGTTTACAAACCTACCCCATAGGATTACCCTGACACCATGCCAACCGACCTTAGTTCCCAGTGCCTCTGTCTAGTAGAGCCACTGGAGTGATCCCTGGGGTGAATTTTCTGTTTCCCATCCACTCATCAAGGTTTCTCTTGAAGAGGGCCAGTGAGGTGCTCTGTTTGACATGTATGGGAAGTCTATTCCATAGCAAGGGCAGTTTCTGGGTTATGAACCTGTCCCTCCAGCATGTTCTGTTGATTATGGTAATGAGATTGAGGTTACTGGAGCATGTGGTGTGGATGGGACTGGGATTTGTTTAGATGTAGCATTTCTAACAGAGCTGGATCAGACATGGCTTTGTATGTCAAGCAGAGATTGCCTCTAAGTAGGCAATATGAGAGAGAATAGTTGGAGCTTTTTGAGTCTGTCCATATAGGACAAGTGTTTAAGGCCTGTGATCCTCTTTGTGAGGTACCTTTGAGGCCTCTCCAGTTGTTGCAGGTGTCTAATGAGGTACATGCCAAATGGGGCATTGTACTCCATCACTGGCCTAATGAGGAAGAGTAGAGGGAGACAATGACCTCTTTCTTCCTATATGCAAAACCCTTAGTAATGAGATGTGCCACATAGAAGGCCTTTCTGACCACCACAGTGGCAATGTGTTGCCTGAGAATTATATTGTGTAACATGGCACAGACTGTCAGTATTTCAGCACAGGTCCCCAGGCCATGCTGTAGTGCATCTCCTAATGTATCTAGACACTGGAACCCTGATTTAACTCTTTCCCTCCAGTACAGCTCTTCTGAGTCTGTACCTTTAGTACCCAGTGAGTGTGGCTTGAGCCTTTAATAAAATGAGATTATTACCTTACAGTTCTAACAAATACTCATTAACAGAGGTCAAATATAAATACAATTCTGTTTGCCATCATGTATTCTTCAAGATAAAATTTTCTCATATCTTGTATGTAGCATTGTTTTGGAATTAATGCAAGTATGAACAAGTAATATTTGACACCTTGAGGAGCAGGAGGAGGTAACTGCAGAAACGCTTGGATGAGCACTCAGCTGTAATGCCAAACTAACACACATTCTGTGATATTTCTAGTTTGAGCATGGGGCTCATTGTAACCTTGCTCTGTGGGGTTGTGTGGATTTCTCATGGTTGTCATGAGCCAGGGATTCAGTGCATAACCTGCATCCTGCACTAGATGCTCTTGAGGAATGTCACCCTTCGTATACCTGGTGTACATCTCACAGGTGTGCTGCATGTGTGAGTCATGGAAACTGCTTGGGTTAATTGCACAGACATTGTACATGATCTCTTAGGCATTACAGGCAACATAAGAGTTTATAGAGAGAAAACCTTCTCTGTTATTGTACCTCCTTCCCTGTTACCCAGGTGAGGCTTTTATTTCTGTGTGCAATCTATGACCCCCAAAACTTTAGGGTAGTGTACCGCTACATAGAATTCCTGTATGGTTCGTGCTCTCTTCTGTGGTATTCATGGGAAGCAGATATGCTCCTTGCATGTACTAGCATTGCATTTAAAAACTGTTGTAATGTTATAGAGGCTGATGCCTGTGCTACTCCTAATATATACCCTATGGGTCTCTGGAAATTACCATTTGCTAGCATACATAACGCTAAACATAACTTTGTTTCCAGTGGAATGGGTTCTCAATGATTTCTCTGGGGCCTGAGGTGGGGGCAGCAGAGGATACATATTTCTTCCTGTGTTTCCCTGACCACCCTTATCTCTCAGCAATTTCTGTATCATGCAGCCCATGGTAAGTCAAACAGGGTTTAAACAATCTTCTTCTTCTTGTCCGAGCTCTGGCAGCAGCAGTAGCATCCTGATTTAAAACCTGTTGCACATACAACATGATAATATCAGCAACACCTAATAATTTTATTTTCTAAATGTAATTGTGCCTGTATTTTAAAAGGTTTTGGTCTACATGGCAAGAATGTACACTAAGTATACACAAGTGCTTTACAGCTTCCTGAATAGCTTCGCCATATTGGATTGGTTAATTAGCATGTACTCCATCTTTTTATGCTTTCATTAGCATATTTTGTCATTTACCAATTGTTTGGCAGCTCTACATTTTGTGTACAGCTGTTTAATGAATAACAAACTGTGCCGTATTATCTTGGTGGTGTTGTATGACACCAACATGATCGATACAACTTCATGTAGTGCTATATGAATCCAGCCAGTACAAACAAAGATTATCACCAGCACCTGGGAAAATTCTTTCTTTTGTTTTTAATTTCTCCAAATCTTTTGGGTTACTAATACCGTGAGGGGAATGGACCCTATTCCTAAATCAAAGTATGATTCAACTTCATGAAATTAGTATTGTTTCACTCTTTGATGTCAGCCCGTAGTGCTTTTTTCAGCACCTGCAATGTGCCCAGTAATGACTCCTTCTGCAATTCGAATGGAGTTACATGTATTGGTAGCATATCTAAATATGACTGTAGACTTTTTTTTTATAAGACCTGTTGCTCCTACTACTACTGGAACTGTCTGGGTATCTTTGTTCCACATTGCTCTCATTTCTTCCTGCAAATCCAGATATTTTATGACTTTGTGTCTCTTTGTACGCAAGACACTGTAGTCACTGGGTGTGGCGATTTCAATGATCAATGCTACTTTTGTCTTGAACCACCATATCCAGTTTTCTAGCATCTATCTTTTGAACTGTTGGTAATGGATGATCCCATGTGATGTAGACTTTTTCATTTTCTATGCTGCTTTGTAGCTCATGTTTCCAGTGTTTTTCAGCCACTTCAGTAATGTTTGCACAATCCCCAATGCAACAGTCTTGCCACATTATTATGCCTTTCAGAATACAGTACTTCTGCCATTAGTATGTCGCAACCAACAACGAGGTGTGCAACTCTTTCCAATTTGGCTTTATAAAACCTACATTTGTCTGTTTATCCCATATGCTCAATGGACTTTGTAAACCAACATGTATGCAGCCCACTATCTTGGCTGCCAATATTAACCTTTCATTTGCCTCTCCTCAACCATTTTTCTGTTCATCCCTGATCAACATGAGGTTCTTCCAGAAGTTTTCTATACTTGCGAATATAATTATGCATTTTTCACATTTCTTGCCTTCTCATCTGGTCCTTCACCTTATATTTTTTCTTTTGCTTTTTGGCACATTCAGTTGCAGCCTGATTTTTATCTACTTCTTGTTTGATTTCCATTCCTGCTTGATGCTGATATGCTTCTGCTAGATTAAGCAAAGAAGTCACATTAGATTTATTCTCATCTTTCAAAACTTTCACTACATTTGGGTCTTGTGAGGTCAGCAGATATATGGAGAGTCCCATGACTGCAGATCTATACATATAGTTTCAAGGAGGCCCATCCCTCCTTCAGAATGAGGAATATATGATCTTGGTATGCACTGATTTTTTATAAATCATTTGCTGAGCATGAAACATCCTTCTTGTTTTCCTAGCTAATCTAGCCAACACGTTTTGGGGCCAGTCAGTCACTCCAAAACTGTAAATTAGGACAGGAACAGACAATTGGTTTATAGCTTGGATTTTGTTCCTGGATGTCAGTGCTGTTTGCTGGATTAATTTAAGTCTTCTGAAGTATTCCTTACTAAGTTTTATTTGGATTTCTTTGCATTTTATTGTTGACCCTTCATCAATTCTCAAATATTTATACACTCCTCCCTGCTCAAGTTCTTTTATATCACATTCTTGTCCCAAACTGCTATTTTCCTGGTGTTGCAGTTTTCCTGCTTTAAAGGTTGCTTTTGCACATTTATCAAGATGAAATGACATTCTTATATCATCTGAAAAAGTATTGACAACTTGCAGTTGTGCTTTCAGTTCCTCATCTGGGGAGCTATACAGTTTTAAATCATCGACAAAGAGAAGATCAGAAGATCAGGAGTCTTTACACTTTGTTGTTTTCTAGGAGCCAAATTATAGCCATGGCCTAAGCTGTTAAGCAGACAGCTTAATGGGTTAAGGGCAAGGCAGAATAGCAGGGGTGACAAAGAGTCACCCTGGAAAATCCCCCTTTGAATTTTTATCCCTGAGATAATAATTTGTCCTTTATCATGGCTTAATTACAAAGTGGTCCGCCACTGTTTCATGGTCACTGTAATGTAGTTGTTCAGTGTAGGATGTATTTTATAAATTTTTAGCCACTCTTTTATCCCTGAATGTGAGATACTATCGAATGCTTTCTTGTAGTCAATCTGTGCCATACTTCAGAGTCTTCCCCTTCTTACAGTTCTCTACTATGACTTTAACAACAAATAATGTTCCATTTGACTTTCTTTTATTGCCCCTTTGTTCTACTGCCATAATTAAGTTTTCTTCTAAATGACTATAAACTCTTCCGCATCAATTCCCATGTATAGTTTACACATCGTCAGAAGACAAGTTATTGGTCTATAATTTTTAGGGTAGGTTACAGGTTCAGTCTTAATTAGGAGCATTGTTATTCCTGTTAACCAGGTTGGTGTCTGTTCAGGGTGTGCATACAAATAGTTCTTACTCATGGCTTAATCTTCACGCAAAGATGTTAATCACCAAGGCCATTGACAAGGGGAAGGTGGTCCACACAGCCTACCTGGACCTCGCAAAAGCCTTCGATACAATACCCCACTCGGGCATTATAGATAAGCTCACCAGCTTAAATATAAACCCCTATGTCACTAGATGGGTTGCAAACTGGCTCAAGGACAGAACCCACATGGTTAGAATTGCTGGAGCCATGTCAGACTCCAAACCAGTTACAAGTGGCGTCCCGCAAGGCTCAGTCCTGGGACCTCTTGTTCGGTATATATTTCGGAGGTACAGGCCAACACGGAAGGACTGTGGCTGACCAAGTTCGCAGAGGACGGCAAACGGGGGGGCATAATAGACCCTCCAGCCGACACAAGCATCCTCCAAAAGGGCCTCATAGAAACAGACAACTGGTGCCAGAGCCATGACCTCAAGCTAAATGCCAAAAAGTGTATAGTCATCCGCTTTGGCAAAACAAAGTGCACAAATTACCACATAGGTGGTAATCCATTAAGTACAGAAGAAGTAATTAGGGACCTGGGGACCCAAGTTGATAGAAATCTCTCATTTGACAACCACGTGGCCTTTGACAACCATGTGGCAAAAGTGGTTAGAAAAACATTTTATATAGCCCACCTAATCATGAAGGGATTCACATCTAGATCAGGGGAGGTCATCATGCCTCTTTACTCATCCTCATCAGGCCCATAATTGAGTACAATGCCCCTTTTGGGATGTACCTTACCAGACACCTGCAGCAACTGGAAAGACCCCAAAAGTACCTCACCAAGAGGATCAAAGGGCTCAAACAGATGCCATATGCTGCCCGGTTAAAGAAACTCCAGCTCTACTCAGTGGCATACCGCCTGCTCAGAGGAGATCTGTGCCTGATGTATAAAGCCATGTCCAACCTGGAATTAATGGACATGCTGCACCTCAGAAAATCCAAATCCCATCGAGCTATGCGCTCAAGAGACTTGAACCTCAGCACTGAAATAAATAGGACATGCTGGAGGGACAGATTTATAACCCAGAGGCTCCCTTCACTCTGGAATAAAATCCCAGTCCAGGTTAGGCAGAGTCCCTCATTGACTCTCTTCAACAGGAATCTTGATGAGTGGATGGGAGATTGTAGGTTTACCCCGGATATCACTTCTATGTCACTGTTAGACAGAGGCATAGTATACTAACATTGAAAAAGGGCATAGCAAAATTAATTTAAAATGGGTGGCGAAAGCCAAACACACTCTGGCTAGGCTTATAAATGCCCTAGGGCAGATAGCCTAGTATGAATCTATGAACCTATGAACCTAACACTTTTAGCCAAAAGTTAGGTACTGCATCTGGGCCTGGGGTTTTCCAATTAGAGGCTTTTCTTAACTTTGTTTCAATCTCTCTGGCTGTTACTTTGTCCCATTTCATATCCTATACTGTTAAACCTCTTCTTCTGTCCATTTAGCATCGTTGTCATGTTCCACAGTATCTTCATAGACACTTCTCCAAAATGCATCGATTTCTTCTTTTTTTGGCGGTCTTTTAGTTCCTTTTACCTTATTTCCCAATTCTCTATAAAACTTTTTTGGGTCATAAATAAATTGCTTATTTTGTACTTTTCCTTTATATTTATCTTCATATCTTCTAAGTTTTTCCACCTGTGCTGAAATTTTTAGTTTATTTGTGATAGTGCATGATAGATCCCGGTACTACTCATTGCTTTTATGATAGCTATCTTTCTTAGTATTTTTGTTGATCTGTTCCCTCTTCTGTAGTCTTCTAACAGTGACACTTCTTGTCTTAACTGCTTTATAGTTTTCTATATTTGATATTTCCATGTTGGTATTCGATTTCTCCCTTTCCTTTCTCTTACTACCCTGTGTTTTTGTGGTAGACCTTTATCAGTTATCAATTTAGCTGTACAGTAATATATCCTGTTTACTTCTGTTATATCACATGGATCTCTATGGACAGTCCTAATTACTGTATTCATTTGTTTTATCAGACTTCTGACTTTTTGGGTTTTATTAACCTTCTTCAGTCTATTTCTTTTATTGATCTTGATATATGTGGCTATATCTATTAAATCAAGCAACTTTTCTCTTAGCTCATTTTATTCCAAGCTGAGGGCACATCCCTTGTTTTCCAATTCCTGCAGGCATTCTGATGTCATATTATAGAGGCTGATGTCTGTGCTACTCCTAATATATACCCTATGGCTCTCTGGAAATTATCATTTGCTAGCATACATAATGCTAAACATAACTGTATTTCCAGTAGAATGGGGTTCTCAATGATTTCTCTGGGGCCTGAGGTGGGGGCAGCAGGGGATACATATTTCTTCCAGTGTTTCCCTGACCACCCTTATCTCTCAGCAATTTCTGTATCATGCAGCCCATGGTAAGTCAAACAGGGTTTAAACAATCTTCTTCTTCTTTCCCAAGCTCTGGCAGCAGCAGTAGCATCCTGATTTAAAACCTGTTGCACATACAACATAATAATATCAGCAACACCTAATAATTTTATTTTCTAAATGTAATTGTGCCTGTATTTTAAAAGGGTTTGGTCTACATGGCAAGAATGTACACTAAGTATACACAAGTGCTTTACAGCTTCCTGAATAGCTTCGCCATATTGGATTGGTTAATTAGCATGTACTCCATCTTTTTATGCTTTCATTAGCATATTTTGTCATTTCCCAATTGTCTGGCAGCTCTACACTTTGTGTACAGCTGTTTAATGAATAACAAACTGTGCCCTATTGTCTTGGTGGTGTTGTATGACACCAACATGATCGATACAACTTCATGTAGTGCTATATGAATCCAGCCAGTACAAACAAAGATTATTACCAGCACCTGGGAAAAGACTTTCTTTTGCTATTTAAGCTCAATGATGTGATCAAAGAGTATCATAAGAACTTTAAGATGCAAAGGCACTATTATGAGAGAACCATTAGACATGGTGTGCATCAATGAATATTTTTTGGTATGCCTATTTTATCTGTACCCACAGCTGCCATATGGCCTGATTTGGATCCATATTTATGTTCCTTGATTACAAGGCAAATAGTCCATAAAGTTCTGTTGAGACAAAAGAGGTTGTGTAGAGTGGGGACCAATGTGATGTCAAGATGGAAAGATGTCTCATTTATAGACATAAAGAAAACTGTAATAAAGTTCACAGAGCTTTACAATATCTTATTAAGGAATGTGAGTAAACCATCTGTATATATGCTAGGAATCAACCACAAAGTTATCATCCCACAAGTCTAACTAGTATGTACTGGGGAAGGGGTTTGAGTTTTGCTTAAAAGAGATTATGAAGCAGTATGATAATTATAACTTTTAACTGTGTTTCACCATGGGGTTTTATATGGAAAATCCATTTCACCCAATCTGGTAGACTTTTACGAACCTATCAGAGCAGCATTGGATTGCATGAAGGTATCATTAGCAGTAACTTCACGTGTTGTAAATCTGTTTAACGTTAGATGAGTAACAATGGCTAGATGGATGATTGAGATGTGTGACTGTGCTGTGTAATTATTCTCCATTGGGAAAAATGTCAGTTGGTGTCCTCCAGGGTTTACTCCTTCTGCCTGTTTTTTCTTCATTTCCAAGGTTTTGCAGAGGCTGGATGTCATAGTATACTGACCATAATGAAACAGTGTGCTAGTAATTACATCATCTGAGGATTTTGATATGACCAGTAGTGTCTTAAAACCAGTTGGTAAGAAGCAGGCTATTAAAATGTACTTTACATTTAGCTGTAATAAAAGTGCAATCTGATTTTTGGTCAGCCTAGAATGGTCATCCCATTTTACATAAATAGTAAAATGTTTATCATCTGTGTACAATATGACTAATATGAAGATAATTATTAATGATACTCTGATAATCTGATAATCTTAACAAGCAAGCATTGTCACTAAGAGTGAAGGCTAGGAATGACATGCATGGTGTACAGCTCTATGGGTTTAGTACCCTCAGGATTCCGTGTAATCTTTATATTCTTTATATCTTTATATCTTTATATCTTTCTGATCATGCCCATTTTTAATACAAAGTGCTTTTTGGTGCTTAATCAAAGCATGAAATAAAAACAATGATTTGAATTACTACATAGGAAATTCAAGAGGTATATTCCCAGTTTGAAAACGTAATCATATTAATGGATGTTACTGAGAATTACTATGTACAGTATATTTTGCAGACTGCTTGGGAACAAACTGTGCATGGCTTATAATGCATTGAAGGGCCCACTGCTCCAATAACATTTAGGACTATATATATTTAAAGATATACTGAATACAAGTCAAAGTGGTTATAAGTTTGTTCAAATGTTGTTGTTTTTCTTTCGGCTTTTCTCGGTTAGGGGTCGCCACAGCGGAACTCCGGTCCGCTAATGATGGACAGTAGATTTTTACGGTGCCGAGGTGCCAGCTCGACGCTCAACCTTCAACAAAGGCATGCCCATATTAACTGAAATTAAAAAGAAAAAGTATGAGGTTTTTCTCTCTGGCTATGGCAAGATTATGGAATCAGTAGTCATTAGTTAATTGTCAATCAGCTAACATCACAGTTTAAAAACAATTTAAATGTGTAGACTGAGGACAGGAAATTTAATTGGAAGAGTTTGCATACCTTGATGGCCATAAGTCCAAAAGACAGGTATATACTGAATGTATTAACTTAAGAGTAGCAGGCTGGATGAGATAAAGACCAAAAAAGGGGGAGAACTGAATAGTTTAGCTAAAGCGCTGGATTCATTTTTCTAGTTCAGCATAATGATCTGTTTTCTGTGGCTTGAAAAAGATTAAGAGCACCTGGATTCAGGGTCATAGCATCAGGTATGTTTTATTTTACATGGCTGAAGGATAAGCAGAGCAATGGCTCCAGACATATTTGACATGCAATGTTTTATCCTTCACAGCTGAATGCTGTGATATGTCAGTCACAAACATGACAAGGGCTTAAAATAAGTAAAAAAAAAAGATTCAAAGGACTGTGATAAGCTGATAAGCCTTACTGAAAAACATTTTCTTCCATTTAGTTGTGCTGCATATGGCAAACGCAGGATAGGGTAGAGTTAGCTGAAAAAATGGTTCACAGCACCTTGCAAAAGAAAAAAAAATAATTGAATACCTCAGCCAAATGACTGGATTCATTTTTATAGTGACACATAATGTTATACTTTGCACATCTGGGAATGAAATATTTGTACATTATGAGATTCAGTTTTGTACTGCCAGACAAATTGCTATATCACGTTAAAAAAATTATAATTCATTAGATTCAGTTTTATAATCCCACATGTTGCTTTATTTTATACAGAAAGATGAAACATAGCAATCCCCAATACTGCAGTGGCCAGAAATAAGTTAATTACAAAATAGGAATATAATATGTCTTAATGTGAAATGATGCTGTTTTTCTCTTATTTAGCTGAGGTACTGTGGTGGTGGTGGTGCAGTAGCATTGTCGCCGCATAGTAAGACGTTGTCCTGTTCGATTCTCAGTGAAAGCGTCTTCTGTGTAGAGACATGAGTGAATGGGCGTACCTTCGTTGAAGATTGTGCATCAGAGCTGGCAACTCGGCACGTACAAATCTACTGCCAATCATTAGCGGACCGGAGTTCTGCTGTGGCGACCTCTAACCGGGAAAAGCCGAAAGACACAGCAACAACAACAACATGTGACAATGGCAGGAATGGTCAAGTGAAAAAAAAAAAAGATTTGCAGCAGTTTGGATTCAAAGGCAGGATGGATTAGTTTCCTTCTTATGTCCCATTCAAATGCTGTAGTTTACAAAGGCAGAAAACAGATTTGTAGCACAACTGATTTTATTCTGCCAGGAGATGCACTGCTTTGCACTGGTGAAAAACATTATAACATTGGATTCAGAGTTACAATACCACTGCATGCTCTAGTTTGCGCAATTTAATTCTGAAATATAGGGAATTGTCAGCACAGTAGTGGGTAAAAATGACCTTAAGAACAAAATGATTGAATAAGACTTACTAAAAAGACAGGCACTGAAAGGAATGCTGAGAGCACAAGCCTAACACAGGTGGCCACCCCTTGTGGTAATCCTTTCCAATTCAGAGAACACCATGAAGTGTTTTCCTGCTGGCTGTCCTACAGGATAATGAGGCAATTTAGGGGAGTGGCTAATTCTAATTAGTCATGTGCTCTCCCCCCAAAATGCTTGCAGTCAATCAGTAATACTGGAGGAGTGATTGAGAGAATTGCTCATCTGCATAAGTTAGTACTGCATAATTATAACATGGTCAAAAGATCGCAGTCACCTATTCAAGTCAATGGGAGAGACTGCATTGCAGGAAAGTTTAGTGAAGTTCAGAGAAGGAGTAGAGGTGGGGGGGTTAGTACTTGTGTGGATGTAAGTGGTGGAGTGTGTGTGTGTGTGTGTGTGTGTGTGTGTGTGTGTGTGTGTGTGTGTGTGTGTGTGTGTGTGTGTGTGTGTGTGTGTGTGTTTGTGTGTGTGTGTGTGTGTGTGTGTGTGTGTGTGTGTGTGTGTGTGTGTGTGTGTGTGTGTGTGTGTGTGTGTGTGTGTGTGTGTGTGTGTGTGTGTGTGTGTGTGTGTGTGTGTGTGTGTGTGTTTGTGTGTTTGTGTGTGTGTGTGTGTGTGTGTGTGTGTGTGTGTGTGTGTGTGTGTGTGTGTGTGTGTGTGTGTGTGTGTGTGTGTGTGTGTGTGTGTGTGTGTGTGTTTCCCTGGGTGGAAGAAGGAGGATGATTAGGTGGGGATCGAGAAGGCAGATGTGTGCTTGTGTGGGTGAATGTATCCATCAGTTCATTTGAATGGGGAGTAATGCTGAATGAATGCCTATGTGTAGGGTGGTTGTCTGTGAATGCAAATGAATGTCTGCATGTTTGTGTGAGAAAGTAAAAAAGGGGGTGCTTGTGTACATCCAATGTGTGGGTCTCCAGAGGTAACTACCATTGAAAAGTACTTTTTAGCTCTGGCTGTAATTACAAGCAACTCAGAGACATGCAAATTAGCCAATAATGATGTCTTCATCACGCAGCTAAAGCCATCTCTGAACTACTTTTTCTGTAATTGCATACATTGATCCTACTTGCAATTGGCAGTGTATGCAGCCACAGCATATTTCTCTGAATCCCAACCACAGGTCTACACTTGTTTAGCTCCACCTCATTTGTAGTGATAGAATGTCAGATGAAGAGAAACAGATTTGTGGCACAATGGATTCTGTTCTATACTGGCAGACAATGCTGACCTTCACACATTTGAAGCAGTATTATATCA